>NW_026570971.1:12683877-12843466 GCF_026225935.1 Boleophthalmus pectinirostris | reverse complement strand
ATGGCATTACAAGTAATGCACTTAAAAAATACAGTACTTACAGTTTCCTGTTTGGGGATTTGAACAAGAACAGAAAGCAGCTGGTCAATGTCAAGGAAATGACCTATTGCTGTGAGAAGCATATGAGAACACTTATACAAAACTGTTACTGAAGTATATCCTAAGTATTATTGTTATGTTTTGGCTCAGACCATTCTTTAAGCCAAAGAAGAGTTCTTCATTTTGCAGCATTTCTTGTATGCTGTCCAAGCGAATGTTTATAGTGTCAACATCAGCTAAAGGCTCCAGTATATTGGACCGTAGCCTTCTAGCCCCTCCAGATGTTCTTGTGTGGTTAAGAACTCCAAATAGTGTATGTTCACTCCTGTAGAAAGATAAACTAGATGTATGCATTTTGTTCAATCACGATATGATGAGCCCTGTTACCTGTGGTCTCGGTTATTGACGGCTAACTCTAAATTGGAGGCAGATGCTGAGTCGATCATTGCGGTCCGCTCACTCCCCTTAAAGCTGACTTTGAGGGACTTTGGGGCGTACACAGAATTCTGAATGAACTCCAAGTACTTGAGCAGAGCAGCAGCTGCAGCCAGACAGTAGTACCTGACATCAAGGCAGAGGGAACAGCTAGTTTACTCTTGTCATATTCTGATAAATATTCTTAATTTCTGTGGGGCATCGTACTTAGATTGTACTTCCATGAGGACAGTGCTGTATTCTAGAGCGCACAGTTGTTGAATGTACTCCAAGCCTTTTCGTTCATTAAAATATCTTCTCTGAACAGCAGTAAAGGCCACTCTCTAACAAGAGAAAACATTTATAAGTGCACTTAATTATAACTTTATGGTGGAGGGTATGCTACCAGCTTGTCCTCATGACGATGTTATTGCTTTACTAGGAGGATTCCCCAGTATGGCACATAGAGAGATGCAATGGGCCAAGTTACAGGGCCGATCTGTGGAGAGGCGTCCTGCTCAGAGTAAGAATGCATGTTTTTAAAGTTAAAACACATGCAATTAGATAAATGCAATATTGATAAGATTAATGCCATACAAATGAACATTTAAGGTAAAGCAATAACATCTCCATGTAGACAAGCAGATGACAGACAAGTTACAAAGAGCAATTTTGAACCGTTCTGCCTGTTAGATTTTATTGTTACCGAAAAATTCTCAGTAATCAGATTGAAAAGCTTCGTCCCTTTTCCCTTTTCACTGGCTGTGTCTGGCATCAGTATTTCAAGTGGCACAAGAATATGAATACTGGTAATAACCTTGAAACAAAAAGCATACAATGATAAGTTAAACGTAATGTTTTGAGTAAGAGGTCTGCACACTATTCTAAATAGTTTACCTTGGCATAAGTACCCGTGTCTGCAAACTGAGATAAAATGAGCTCGGGACATTTTAGGTTGAGACTTGCCATGCCGATTTCCCCTCTAGCCAAACCCCGCCCCTCAACCACAGCCACAATTACAGATGCTCCAGTTGCTGATGTTGTGGAGGAACAACTTGTTGCTGCAAAAAGATGTTTAAAAAAATAAATAAGTAGAAAAGCATGTTATTTTATGTGCTTAACAGGAGTGCTGGGAGATTCACTCATTTCTAATAGTCAGTAGGGGTGTGCAAAAATATCAAAATATCGATATATCGTATCATTTAATGTGATGATACGGTATCAATATCGTGGGCTGCTGTATCTGTATCTATGTATATGCCGCCAAGAGTATTTTTTGGTATATTTTACAAAATTATTTTGTTACAGTGCTACAGTTTTGTTGCTTGTTTAGAGGAAGGAAACTCGTTTAGCAACACATTTGACATTTTTACTGTTTTGATGATTAAAATGGATGTGTTTCATATTCACTTCCCACAAAAAGTGGTTTAACACTTTTAGAAACACAGCCATGATTTAGACATTATTTTTTATTGAACTGTATTGAATCGATTTGCAATATATACTGTATCAAATCGAAAGTGCACTGTATTGAGATATGCATCGTATCGTGGCCTACGTATTGAGGTATGTATCATATCGGCAACTTCTTACTGATACCCTGCCCTAATAGTCAGTGGGTCTTTTTAATTAATAGGTCAACCACCGACTGACCATTTTTTGAGTAAAAATATACTATTAAAAGGAATTTATTATTGAAAGCTATTTTAATTTGAGAAAATAAAGTACAATCAAACTGAAAATTTTGATCAAACAACATACAGACATAAACCGTGATAGATTTTTTCGTCATATCGAGTGACTCCTAACAGTACCAGTATGGTCAGTCAGTGGTGTTCTGGCAGCATGTGCAGATCTGGGGGTCCTCAGTCTTGGAGTACCCCCACGACTCTGAGTAGAGGTGCTGTCTGTGGCGAGGTGGGGTGGATTTGCAACACGTGACCTGAGGCTGTCTAGGAGATGACCTGATATGACATAACAATCACATCCTATCACAAAAACAATAGAAAACACACTGAAAATAATAAAACCAGCTGCTGTTCACCTGCTGTGCGTACTCTTGGAAATGAAGAGCTATGGCTGGAGCTGGAACTGGAACTGGCATCACCTACACTCAGGCGAAAAGAATCTGAAGAAACTGAAGGTGGACCATAAGAAGTTGAAGTGTTCAGTCCACTCCTGTCAGCAAAACTATTAGAAGTCCTCACGCATTCTGGAGAATCACCACCAGGTGTCACCTCGTCTGTGCTGCTGTGAAACATCTTTACAAACTTGTTACCTTCTACTTACTTACTACCAGGCTGCAGTATTTTACCCTATCTTTCTCGTAAATAATGACTTGTTTATAAATGAGCTTCCTTCCTAGCTTACCTGTTGCTCAAATGTAGCGCGTGAGATAAGTGAAGGCGCGAACTGACATATTTTAAGTTTATTATTATTTTTGTTTTTATAATATACCAATTTATACGTATTTAGTGTAGCCATATTATTACGATTAAGCGTTTCTTGATTGTTGATTGTTAAAAAATAAATAAAATGAAGTAAACCGTTAGAAAAAAAAGTAAAAAACAAAAAAAAAAATCCTTAAAAGACATTTATTTAAAAAAGGAAAACTATTTTACGTATTACCTGGCCGAGTTAGTTGATAAGTAATTAATAAATAATAATTCATAATTACGCTTTATTTTTTTAGCCAACCGGATATTCCTTTTGTGTTTCCGGTTGTAATTATCATGGCGGAACACGAGAGTCCGAAGAATTATTTTATCAGAAAACTTGAAAAAAATGATGGTTCTTGTTTGAAACTCAACCAGTGTTATATGGGAGACGTCGGTTGTGTAGTTTGGGATGCAGCGATCGTTCTAGCAAAGTATTTAGAGACGAAACAATTTATTGATTCAGCCAAAGAAATGAATGCATGGGCAGGAAAGACGGTGGTGGAGTTAGGAGCTGGAACAGGAGCTGTTGGGCTGATGGCTGCTACACTGGGGTAAAGTGAAAATATTATAGTTTCTGTTACTGTTAAAGCAATTGCCTTCATACTTCATTCATTTCATGTTGTATAGCTTATAGATTATTAAAAGTTTGGTGTTTTTGTCCAGGGCTCATGTTTTTGTGAGCGATTTGGAAGAACTGGTGACTCTTCTGAATTTAAATATTCAAGAAAATCTGGATCTTGTCAACAAGGGCTCCATAACCGCAAAGGTACTAAAATGGTTTGTAAATATCTACTCCTCCAATCTAATATTTTATCAAATAGAAGGTGATTCCACTAACAATTAAATGTTCAAAATTGTATTTTTATTTTTCTTGTTTTATAATTGCAGGGGTGAAGATGTCTCTGACTTCATGCCTCATCCACATTATATCCTCATGGCAGACTGCATCTATTATGAACAGGTAATGCCAATTCAGGTGAGGCATCTTACATGAGTAAGATGCCCACACTAATTGTGTTGTATTTTTATTTTCTGAAATTGAATCTCATTCTTCTGTCCCATGAAAGTACTAATAGCTTAATTTGTTTTTCTTGCAGTCTGTTGTTCCTTTGGTGGAAACACTGAAGCTGCTCGCTGGTCCAGAAACCTGT
The DNA here is from genome assembly GCF_026225935.1 of Boleophthalmus pectinirostris. Taxonomy (NCBI): domain Eukaryota; kingdom Metazoa; phylum Chordata; class Actinopteri; order Gobiiformes; family Gobiidae; genus Boleophthalmus; species Boleophthalmus pectinirostris. The sequence continues at coordinate 12,839,424 of NW_026570971.1, read as the reverse complement.
ATTATTTGTTGTTATGAACAAAGAACTGAAGGCATAAACCCCAAAATAGAGAAAAGATTTTTTGAGGTAAGTGTGGCCGACATTTAAAAATGTTTTAGGTTGTGTTTGTGACCACGATATTGTCAATATTTTTGTATTTCAGTTGCTGAAACAGAGCTTTTCCAGTGAGGAAATACCTTTAGACCAACAAGATCCAGATTTTAGCTGTCCAGAAATCCACATATTGCATATCAGAAAAAAGCTTGAATGATTTTGTACTTGTGTTTTATTGTAGTTCATTATGTCTGTGAGAATATAGTAAACTTTTACTGACAGTGATCTCGTTGTTCATTTTCAATAAAATTTGAATACAATTGCACATTGCCAAACAAAAAGAATAGTAAGACAGAAACAACATTCTCATTGATCAGCTTTATTATATTTACAATAATTCAATAGACTTATTTAGCACTTATTAGACTAACAGAAAACTGACAGAAGTGAAGTCGGTAAAATGCACCATCGATCCCTCTAAGCATCACTCATACATCACATTTATACTAGGTGGATGAAGTGTCTTGGACACAATGCTAGTTTGCACTAGAGCCACTGCTGCACCACTCTGGCATTTGTTATTGAAAAATTCAGTTACAGTATTCAGTTTACCATTCGAGCACTCAAAAGGCTCAACTGGCATTATGTATTATTGTCCACCACAAGAGGTCACCAGATGCTACATTCTGCAAACCATCTGATTTTGAAATAAACGCGTGTTTAGGCCCTTAGAGTTGCCGTCTGGCCATAAGCACAAGGTTGGTTATTGTCATTAGAGAGTACTACATTTACTCAGACCCTTAGAGCAACCTTTCAAATTACTTGGTCATTGGGTGGATCTGGATTCAAAAGAAGACCACTGTAAGAACCACTGTCAGACTGTGTATAATAGCTTTGGAGAAGCACTTGTGAAACTCACTGTATAACTTGAGTTGCTGTCCAGGGCACAAATGGACAAGATTAGACCTATCTTACTCAAAAAACACAGCAGACAAACGTCCATCTATTTACATTTAATTGACTCATTTAGATTATTTTCAGGATGATATTGTATCAGAGCAAATAGATAAACCTTCAGGACAATCAAGGAACAACAAAAGAACATTATTTAAAAGAAAACAAGAGCATTATAGCCAGTAGCTTACATTCCTGTTTATGTCCATGGTGTGCAATGGCAGATGTTGCACAAAGTAATGTATGAAAGCATTTTGTAAGTTTAAATAATTAATACAGTGATTTATAGCCTGTCGTTTTAATCCATTAATATCACCCAAAGAATAGTTCGGTCTATTCTCTAATCCGCCATTTAACTTTATGTAACTCCTTTAAACACCAGATCCAACATGGTGTACTCTAAACTTAGGTTAATTCTACATGTGTGGGAGTTTCCACTGCAAGCCCCAGATTAGCTCAAAGATTATGACTTGATTTCCAGCAAAAACCCAAAACGTCCCCACAGGCATGCAGGGGCCCCTCCGCCTTTCATGCTGCTCTATGTTTACACAGTGTAGCAGCACAAGTGAAACAGACAGGCCAAATACAAATGTACCAGTTGATTGGGTGGAGTTCAGTACACACTCAAGGCCTCGGTAAATACTCCATTGAAGTGCACAAAAGCTGACTATGTGAATCATCAATCTACAAAGCACTTTTTTTCTCTCTTTTTTTTTAACCTGCAGTGCGATAGTGATAAGTGTTACAGAATGACTTGGGCCTTGGGGAAAGATTTATCCTATCACAGGAGATAACAAAGATTAGTTGCTGTTCTTACAAATACTATAAATTACTGTAGTGGATCAGGACATAGTCACCACTGGGAAATATCCACCAGCTCCACCTAAAACCTTGATTCTCATAAACACTATAAGACCTCCCAAGCCGACTCTTGACCAAAGTGTAATTAATTTGTGATATGAATTGTCTCTGGGTCGCATAGACAGCACCCCAAGGAGGTAATATAAGAGCAGGGGAGCTTTTTATGAATTGGTGTGATAATAAACTGTATGTTGTCATTTTCACATAGTTTCTTGTTCTACATGGGAATCACTCAAACTATTTGGTCAGTATAACACTACCTTTACTACTAATCATGATCACACAATATTTTCTACAAATTAATCCCTATTACCATTATTACCAATGGTGGAAGAAGTACTTAATTTTGTGACTAAGTACAGATACCAGAGCAAAAAAATATTCAAGTAAAAATATCCCATGAAAAAACTGACTTAAATAAAAGTATTAAAGTACTCAATTATTGTATATTATTTTATATTACATATATAAAATATATATTTTTGTTTGCTCAGAATACAAATGTGTTAAAAAATAACCCTATCAGCCCTTTTTGCAGATCTCAGACAATAGTAAAAAAAAAACAAAAAAAACTTTTACTTTTCAGTCCAGTTTAAAAAAAAAATAGCAAGAGCAGAAAGTACAGATACCATTCCTCTAATGTTGTAAAGTAAAAAGTATCCACTTTAATTATACTTAAGAAAAGTAGACACTTAAATGTATACTGAAATACTTTACTAATTTTATTTTATTATGTTCCACCACTGATGACTACTACTGCTATTTATATATTAATCTATCAGACCCCTACAAAGGAGTCAATTACCATCAAAACCAATTTGAAAAACTGTCCAATGAGTAATTTGTCCTTTTATTTCAGATAATTAAATTGGCATAGAAAAAAGTCAGATTTTTGCTTTCTATTGGGCAACACGCTGGCTAAAAAGTGAAATAGTCCCTTCTAATAATCTAATAATTAGGTTAGCACTGTGGGGGGATGTTAGGAAGCTTGTGCTAAATGAGGACACTCAGCAGCACTAAAGACTCATCTTCACATTAGAATTACATTTATCACTTTGGTGGCCTGATACATTCTTTACCCAATATGGGGACTGCATGCTCCAAGACAGAATGGGGCCAGTTTTAGAAGAGGTGGTTGCGCTGGAGTACCTGTGAGAGAAAAGAAAAACTGGAAAAAGTCCAAGTCCTTTGAAAAAGCTGAGTAAGACATTGTGGCTGTGTAATTATAGCATTAATTATGGGATGGCATTCTGCAAACTAAGATACCCTATAACATTCAAAGAGCATTGTGCCACAGTGACAATGTAAATTCCCTGCTGTAATTTAGTCACAACCTCGGGGTTCTTTTAAAATAAGATAAGGTGAGGAGGGGCCATGGCTGTGGCCCTCCAAAGCAGATGGGTGCAACACAGCCAAGTGACACAGAGAAGCCTTTGTGTCACTGTAATCATGCTCCCTGGAGCCAACACACACTGCTCCAGAAAGGGACACTCATTTTCTCACTAACTATTAGGGAGTGGCTGGAGAATAGACATCCAAATGGGATGAGTAAAAATAGAAAAGCCTGCAAAGAGGATTCTGACACCATGTTCTTTCACACACAATTTTGTATCATAAAGGGAAACATTTGACTCAAATGTAAGCCACCGACCCCAGCTATAACACTAACATTTTTTCACACTGTTTCTTGTTTCTCTTTTTTCCATCGCCACAAGATATGAAGCTCAGGGTCAGTGAAGAGACAAGAAAACTCTTATATGTTGTGGTATGAAAGAATGGTGGTGTTATGCCACTGATAGAGTCAAGGAATTAACAACCACTCCACAAAAAAATCTACAACTGAACCCGTATTGTGCCTTTACCTGCATAATGAGAGCAAATATGAGTTTTGTCCCTCTCAGTATATGGACAGGACATGCTTCGTGTGAAAGCTCAGAACCTCCAGAATACAGTCACTGAGCTGCAGAGGCTGCAATACCATTTATTAGTGATTGGCTGAGGATGCTGGTTTAGGTACTCAGTCATAGATAGATAGATACATAGACAGATAGATAGAGAGATACATACATACATACATACATACATACATACATACATACATACATACATACAGCTTGTCAAAGCCTGACCCCGTGAGATCTCAGAAGCTCAGCAGGGCCAGGCCTGGTTAATACTTGGATGGGAGATCACTGGGAAAATCAGTTGCCACGGGGGGGCACCAGTCACAAAACACTGTTGTTGTGTCCTTAGGCAAGGCACTTCACCCACTTTGCCTAGTATGAAAGTGGTCGATGGGCCGATGGAGCAGACTGGCAGCCATGCTTCTGACAGTCAGAATAATGATCTGTCTTTGTGACATTTGTCTGTGAAAAGCTCTATATCCAGTTGGTTTTATTTGTATGAACTGGAAACCCAAAAAAGAGAATCGTGTGAGAATCATTCTGCTTTCTGATTGGATAAACGTTTTAAGAACCAAAACACCAAAGGCTAACAACAACTTGGTGCAATGTTTTTGTAATTAAGAATAAATCAGCTTTACAGTTATTATCAGTAAAAACTATATTTGATTTGAACATGTTATCTGGCGACTCAGATAGGTCTTGTATGAAATTTGAACTCAAAATTCAACACACCCTCCTTTTAACTCTTACGAGATAGGGCTGACTCCTTGGCCATGATAAGCAATCTCCAAGTGTATTAAAATTCAACTACTGGAAATGAAAGACATCTTGCTTCTCTAAATATAGATCATAATGCACAAGCTCCAGTATTGATCTATTGTAGTGCAAGCACAGAGGTGACAGTCGAACTCTGGTCCCACGGCACTTTCATGCACTGAAGTATTTATCATCATTACAGCAAGTGGCAGTTCAACACCAGGGGGAGAAGTGGAGAGGGGATGGGCCAGGCAAGGCTGTAGTCTGCATGTGTATCCCTGAGTCATTATCTAGACCCTGTGTGGACTTGTGCTCTGTTGCTAGCCTGATATGGCTTTTATAGAAGAAACCGTTGTCTAATACAGATACATTGCCACTCCAAACATAAGCTCTTAGGTAATTACAGCAATTGTGTCAGCTTTAGTCAGTCCTGGGGTGAGTCAGTGCAGTAGGAAGATGCTGAACCAGGCCTTTGAGGTTGCACAAAGGCTGTGTGAATAGAGGAGCTGTCTGATAAATTGGATTGAGTGGTTCCAATAAATGTTGAATGCAAGTAATTGTATTGCATCAGCTTGGACTGCAGTGCAAATTTTTTCATACTTTTTAGGTCTACATATTTTTAAATCGTCTAATCTGTTTGGTATCCTCTAAAATGTCCAGTCACTATCAGTATAAGTGAAGAGATAAAAATGTGTATGCAAGTTCCAAAGCATATAGGCATCAACATATCCATACGTGCTAAGATGCAAAAAAAAATAAAAAATAAATAAATAAAATGTGTATGCAAGTTCCAAAGCATATAGGCATCAACATATCCATACGTGCTTTAAAGGTTCACAATGTAACTTTCCTAGATGAGGATATATGCCATAAGCTTGTTTCCATAGAGATGCCATTGCTTTGCCTGGAATGTTCTACAGCAGTGTTTCTCAAACTTTGTTCTGGGAACCCACCCTTTAGAAGTCACAAACTTTGGTGACCCAAGTCAATAGACATTATTCATAAATCGCAAAATAAAGGTGGATTTGACCATTATTGAACATTAACGAGGATATTTATTGTTAACTGAGTGATGGTGTCTCTCTGCACAATTAGTATTACTCAAGTTTTAAACAATGAAACAGTAATAGAACCAGCAATTGAACCAAATAGGTATCCATAAGTCACCTATTTGGACATTATATGTAGCCCATTTCTTTTTATTTTTGACATTCAATTGAACCAGCAATACTGGAACAAAATAGTCAATAAAATACAGTAATTACAAAAAGATTAGAAATCATACAAAACATGTCTTAACATTTCATGAGTCAGAACTGTATATTGCAGACCTACATGCAGATCATGACAAGGCAACCCAAAAAAAATCTCTTGCGACCCACCTGATGGTCACGACCCTGTCTTTGGGAAACAATGTTCTACAGTATGGCATTAAATTATCAATATTAGTACCATCTCGCACTCTGAGGAACTGGCCTCTTGCTGGTGCCCAGAGTCAGGACTAAACACGGGGAGTCAGTGTTTCAGATTGATGCAGCTAAAATCAAGAACAGTCTTCCTGAACATGTGAGACAGGCCAATACTTTGACTGTTTAAATCCAGGCTCCAGGCTGTGCATATGACTCATTCTCTCTCATTTAATGTCTCTCTCTCTCTTATTTAATTTTATGATTATTTATGTTTTGTTTGTTTTTTAATGTATTTCTTATTCTTAACCTTTTCACCTCACAGATCTGACCTGTAACTTGACCTGGTAAAGTCACTGGTTTGTAGAGTTGTCAAAAGTGTTGAAAATGAGATATCAATATTAAAACTAGTATCAAAACTAGATACTCTTTGAGCAAGTGCAGATATTAAAAAAGGACATTCACAGGACAGAAATGAACCTTTCCTGAATAGATTTAGAATGATCTTTAGCTGTATTAAAAAAAGTATAATTACATAGATACTCGTGGCTCATATAAAAGAAAGTACTATGATTTAATGTTGAAAATCACATTACATTGACTAAACTGACTATTGTCATTGCATCAGAAACGGTATTGAGCATCAAGTGTATTCCTTAGTACTGAAATGGAGTTTGACCTGTGACAACAATACTGGCTTGTCTACACTGAATACATTTATTGCCACACTGTGGAACATTTTATTCAAAGAAATAGCATCTCCATGGACACAAGAAGACTCACCACCAGAAATGTCACATAGTGCACCAATAACATTTCATAGCCAAAAACATATATGAAGCCTATGCTGCACATTAAACAGGCCTATTGGGACTGAACTGATAAAATATAAAAAATGAACATTGTTTTGTATTGCTTACATTTGGAGAGCATTTCTTCAAGTGACCCCCTGTCTGCTGCAGCTGGAAAAACAGCACACACACTCAGGGATGAACTGGCTCACTCCGTCTGCTCTTGACATCCTGTAATTCTTCACAGAGACCCGGCTTCGGCCCTTCACAATGGACTATAAATAGAAGAATGTGCATCTCACAATAAACACAACAAAACATCAGTAAATAAGCAAACTATGTATACAATTGCTCCACATTTTTACGAGTAACACGACACGCACATGAAATACGTAGTGTAAAGAAGCATTGTGGTTCTAAGTATGATGAAGTACCAAAAAGCCCCTTATAAATCTGCTAACATCCACATCTGGTCACTAGAGTGAATGGAAAGGATCTAATTCATGGGTCTCAGTTTCCTGTTATTGGTAACAGTTTGACCTTTTGCCATTCAAAAGATACAGTATAATATTTTTGTTAATTTCGAGGGAAACAGTCTTGACTTTTTGTTTTGAAAACCATGGATACTTTGATTTTCTGTACATAGGCCTGTCACGATAATTACAATATATCGACTTATAGTTCCATATATGACAAATGGAATGATATTTTTGGACATTTGTTTTTTTGTTTTTTTCCAATACGATAAAATGTGATAACTTGTATTTATTGTAGCAAATTTTTTACCTTATCGAACATTTAGAATAGAACAGAATTAGGGGATAAAACTGCTTTAGAAGTATTGTGCCAGTGGAATAAATCAGAGATAAGAGAAAAATTAGAGACTTCAAAATCTGGTATCGTGACAGACCTAACTGTACAATTTATGAGACATTGTACTTGTAACAACAATAAAGTTTTTTTGGCTTAGTTTGGTAGCAGAAAGCACATCCACTGTATACATTCTACACAACACTTCGGGGATACGCATGGCATTTTAGCTTGGCATTCAAGAATGTGCACCTCAGCAGGAAACCTCAAACGACATTGAGCCACTTCCGGACCTGTTTAACTCTCAGCTCTGTTTGACTTCATTATTAACAGCCTGCTTAGAGGGAGCCTGTGAAGTGCACGGGACATAATCAGGGGCACACAAAGTTACAAAGTTTGAGCTGGAGCTACTGGCGGAAAGCTGAAATTCTCCACACATGGGCCTCTTCACTGGCACTGAGTGTTAAAGGATATGAGGTGCTTAGCTCTCTGGGTGTGGCGTTGGAAACCTGGGATTGTCCAAACATACTCTTACAAGTTAGCATTATTATTACCTCCCAGTATGGTTCTTGAGGTACAGAGGAAATATGGTTTGGAAATGATGACAGGTCACATCCCTAAAAGTCCCAAACATAACAAATCGATTATATAAATGTCTCAGCATTGTCACATAATTATTTGGTTGGTTGATCATTTGAGTAATAGTTGCAGTTTTGCAGAACTTTGATAAAACAGAAACTGCACTTTTGTCCCACGCTTCCTTTTTCTATGTTAAATAAGGAAGCCACCAACAGCTAGAAACTGGTAAAGATCCTATTAAGCTGTTGTCATAGGAACAGTCACCACAAACATCTGCCATAAACATTCTTGTGTGGATTATTTCAGATGTTTGTCTAGTGGACATATCATTGGAAAACAAGGACTTTGGTTGCATACAGAGCGGTTCTAACAACCTGTGCCCATTGTTTCAAACTCAAAGTTGTTTTCAACCTGCAACAATTATTAGAAGTGTTTGATTAAGGAGCCCTTTGAGTATTTGTCTCTGAGGAAGTGTGTGGAATTTGAGTCCATGCAGAGGCAGTGGTCTGCTGTGGCCAGAGGAGAGCTCATAAAGGTTGCTTACAGTGTTTGTCTGTCCTTTCCCCAGGGGCTAAAGTGAAGCTAATAAAGCACTGAACATCATATGGTTGTAATGAAGTGGTGGAAACCAAAGTGACCATTACAGCCCTATTAAACAGCCATCAGTGGCTAATAGAGCCCTGCGTTAGAGCTGTTCAAAAACTAAAACATCATCACTGCGCTGCAGATAAAACCTGCTGTGACATCTGCCAATATAACTAAGAGAATTCCATAAGCAAAACAATAGACTGTGGATAAAGGTGTTGATGTCACTTGACCTGTTTGACAGAATCTCCTTTGCCTAAGGCTCTGCTGCTCAAATCTGAAAGACAAGCTGTGTGACAAGCTCACAACTGTCTACAAAATGTCCAGGGTCCATGAGTAAGAAGTCTGACTTTAGAGAATAACAGAGGCAAACCTTTTTTCAAAATTTTGTATGTCAGGGGCTAATTTGTGAGATCAATCATGTCATGTTCTTAAAAAGTCATCAAACCCCTTGACACTAACCATTGTGCACAATGTAACACTGACACATGTGTTGTTTTTGAATCACTTTTTTAATAAGACATTACAATGAAATGTTATGTACATGTTTTCCACAGTTCAATTAGAAATAAGAGCTGCACCACATGGCGTTTGCAACTTTTCACCAATCAGCAGCATCCCCTGACTGACCAGATGGCAACTGACGCAGGGCTACTGTACTTCTGTATACTCATGCTACAGATAGAGGCTATCATATACTGTCTCAATACTGAGACTAATCAACTGTGGTATTAGATTGAGAGCACTCAGAGCTGAATGACATTCCATTGGAAAGATTGAGTCAACTACATGTAACCCAAAATAAAAATAAAATGCATCCCAACAAGCATGTGTAAATTACTGCGGCCTATTTCAGCACAATTATATATCAAGACATGACACAGAAGGTCAATCATGTAACTATATAGCCCACATAAGGGAAGGAGGGGGAACAAAACAGGTCTGGAGTCACTTTTCTCTCATGTGAAGACTGATGACAAAAAGATGCAAGCAATGATCTATTTCATTTTTCCCTTGCAGCAGACAATCAAATCCAAGAAATACATTTTTGTTACAGTACTGTGTAGAGTCTTCAAAATAAGCTACTTGACATAAGCAATGTCATCTCTGAGGAAAATAACCAGAACCTAGTAACCAGTATTAGTCCAACGACAATAAAAGTAGATAGAATGATATAAAACAGGAGAAACCATAGGCAAAGGCGGTGATCTCAGTGGCTTCAATATTAGAATCCTATATTTCAATATTGACCCAACAAGCCTCCCATTTAATACATGTGGCAGGCCTGCTATAGGATAAAAGCAAACTTCAAGCCAGCAAACCCAGTTAAATATAAATTAGTGGTAGGGTGAACGTAAAGGAAGATGATCAACGTTTTCTTAACCATATCATTGAGAGATTATTTGTTACTCACACTTTAAGATTTGGGCCTAAAATCATCAGCTCTTTATCATTAAGACTTGTAGTTTGAGGTTAGCCATGTCAAGCCTTCATACAGTCCATCACCTGTGGTAGCACAGGACGGCTGCACATACCAATTCCTATCTCGGATGCGGGTCAATCCAAGCTTCTCTTGGATTTCGTGGGGCTTCATGGCATCAGGGAGATCTTGCTTGTTGGCGAATATCAGGATGATGGCATCCCTCATCTCCCGGTCATTGATGATGCGATGGAGCTCTTGTCGTGCCTCATCGATGCGATCCCTGTCTGCACAGTCCACCACAAAAATTAACCCTTGGGTGCCTGTATAGTAGTGTCGCCACAGAGGCCGGATCTTGTCCTGGCCCCCAACATCCCACACGTTGAACTTAACATTCTTGTAGGTGACAGTTTCCACATTGAATCCAACTGTGGGAATTGTAGTCACAGACTGTCCAAGCTTGAGTTTGTAAAGTATTGTGGTCTTGCCTGCAGCATCTAGTCCCAGCATTAATATTCTCATCTCTTTATTGCCAAATATTTTTGAAAGCACTTTACCCATTTTGAGCAACTGTGCATAAATACTTCAATCTTCCAAGAATAAAGTCACAATGTTTTTAAGCAATATAAGGTTGTAGTAGCTTCAATAGCCGATTATATACTTTTATCTTGAAATCATTCCTTAAACGTGGATACTATGTGGACATGCCCAAAGACATCAGGGTAGTATCCAAGACCCAGAAGAACGGAGGGACATAAATGTTCCGATTATCACAGGGCTCACGGGCCTCTCTCACAACATGGTACAAAAGGAAAAGCTTGTTGTCTCGCTTCGCAGTTCGTTCATAATTGTCTTATAAACACGCGGGTGATAAAGCTCCAGAAGGCGATGCTTGTCTGCCTTGCGTGTGTGGCGGTCCTCCTCACCGGGTGCGCCCTTGTACAGCCCCGTGTGCCGGAGAAAAGCGCACCTCACTGGTTATTCCGCGGAACAAGCCCTCGGTGCGCTCTGGGGAAATGCCCTTATAGTTTCAGCAGCGGACCGGTCCCGGGATCCTCTCCTGTAGACCTAAAATCAGATTTAGGAAGAGGGTCAGACGGGCAAAATTAGCTCGTTACATCTCACGGCTGCTAAATACCGCTCCTAAGCTAACGTTAGCTTGTTGCTGAGTAGGCTAACGTTTAGCTAAAATGCTAACGGTGGCTAGCAGTTACAAACTCATCATGGGCTTTGTAGTATGTGGCTTATTTTGTGAACGTCTCTTAGGATCCAGTGTGTTCATCGCGGTGCAATCGCCGTAGCCTTTCTATGTCTATTTACCGTGTGTCCGCCGTTAGTATCTGGTTTCATACACTCAGATTTCTCCGTTCTCCTCCAGTCGAGCCGCTTCACTTCTCCACCGGAAAGGTGTGGAGCTGCGTTTGGCCGCCACTTCCTCCCGGGGCTTCATTCACTTCATCTGCGCTGCGACTGCTTCACTGGAGTGTGGAGGATAGGCCTGCTACTACTACTACTACTACTACTACTACTACTACTACTACTACTACTACTATTAGGCTAATGACTGCGCCCACAGTTGTCCCCAAGTACCACCACTCTACTTTCTCACAGCTAAACCTGCTCACAAAATTGCTCTCACATGTTTTTATCACTTACAAAGCAGTTTAATAAGATGCTACTAAATTATAATAAATGGACGAAGCGATACCTATCTGTTCAAGTTTTACTCCCTGCATTCGTGTGACTGAATGTCAACACCATCACCTGTATTTTCTTCTTTTTCATCAATGGTTTTTCACGTTGGTAAATACTTTGTTAAGCACCTATGCTGTTTCTGAAAGAATAACGCCATCTTCTGGTAGAAAAGCTGCAGCAGCGGAGTAAATACAGCAGCTCATATTTTAGTGTGGAAAATATTTCTGAACTAAATCTAGTATTATACATTTATTTGTGCTGTTTTTTCTTGTTTTATAACAGCCACCTAAAGGTTTTAGCATTAAGTAACACATTTGGGGCTAAAAATGTTGGTCCTTGTAAACTGGTGATGTGCGATTCAGAGTTTAGATGCTTCTTTGTGAATTCCTGTGTCTACTGTCTGGGACCATGGATCTATGTTGGGACCATATAGGGACACAGATCCATGAGGGTCACGTAGATTCACGGTCACATGTGGCGCTGCTAAGCTGACCATGTGAGCCTGAGATCCACCCACAGCCGCGTCGTGGAGCATCAGCAGCGACGTTTCATCAGATTCCCATAAAATACAGGACACTGAAAAGAAACACAAGGCAAACCGCTGTTTCACGTTAGCAGCTTTTAACAGAGTCGTGTCTCTTTTAAGCATGCAGTTGTTATTGTCACGGCCGTGTCCTTGAGGGTGGCCCGTGAACGGTGATAGACTGAAGACACGAGACAAGTCCCCAGGGTGCTCAAAAGCTTCTTCAGACACCGGACCACCGGTGCAGGCGTAAATCATCATGGCGGACTCCACCTTTAGCTTAAACAACCTGACATCCTTAGCCAGGGCACTTTCACAGCCGACTTTAAATGCCATAGAACCTAACGAGATCAGCCCGCAGCGAAATGCTCAGCTACATCCGACCCGGAGAAGAAAGTTGTCCAGTTGCAGCTCGTTTGACAACATTGAGCCCGTCACTTCCCCGTCAGCCGAGGCGCGTGTCCTGGTCATCAACACCGGGGGAACCATCGGGATGACCCTCCACGACAATGGTATAGTATTAGTAATGTCGTAGTGCTCATATTTGGTCATGTCTTTTTAAGAGGTGTGTCGTTGCGTAGTGTGTAAGGGTGATACCCGCGCCGATGTTGTGACAACAACAAGCATATGCACGTGTATCCTGAAATAACCAGCTTAAGGCAGTCGAAGCCAGTGGCATCAGACAGCTGCATGCATCATGTAAAGTGCACACCCGGGGTCGGCTCTTAATTTGTTTACAGAGCTACTCAGGGTTAGAGGTGGACGTAAACTTACCTGACAGGGGTAACTAGTTTTCTCTCAATGAATAACTCGATGTTTACAGGAGAAGGTGGCTCTTATGCAACCTGAATGATTTGAACTTCAACAAAATAAGATGCATCCAAAGGTCCAACTCTAAAGTATATAATTAATCCTGATCAAACAACGTTAAGACGTAGATAATGCGTCATTCATTATAGGGCGTGATGTTTGTGAAAACATGAAAAAACATCTCCCTGCCAAAATAAGCAATACAGGTATGTCTCAACATGTGTATCCTACACTATTTGCCCAGAAAGTTCGCAGTTTCACGAAGTTTCTCATTTGCACATCAATACTTGTCGCTCTTGGCCCTGTAGGCCACCTGCGAAATTGGGGATTCAAATCTAGATACATTCTATTGCAGGGCCTACAAGAAATGTTGAACTTTAGCCTGTTGATTGCCTTCATTAACTTTCCATTTTTTTGAATGAAAGTCATCGTACTAACATTTTATATTACCTACCACTAGATGTCAGCACAGTAACTGTGTTTGTGAAGTGCCATGTCACATTTCATCATGTTATAACCAATCCTATATTGTTGTTCCCAGTGCTTGCCCCCAAACCCAATGCATTTGTAAAGGGCCTACGTAAACTTCCCATTCTCCACGATGAGTTGTATGCCCAACAGACCTGCCTCTACCAATATTATGGAGAAAACTCTTTGGTCCTACCGTAAGTTTGAGATTTTCTTATTTTGTATGGTTAAATAATACTTAATAATAATAATACTTAATTTGCAATACACTGGGATAATATTAACACTTGTATCTTTATAATAATTGTAATATATGATAAAAAATATTACATTGTGTTAATTTTGTAACAGGAAGCCAACGCCCAATCCTGACTATACTGGCCCTGTGTTAAGCGGGTACCATTGTTTGTGCCTGCACTGTGCTCGGGAGATTTTATTGAGGGTGTGCTGGCCTGACAGGAAATGCACGTTTGCATAAGGAAGTGTAACGGATTCTGTATCTGTGATAAGCGTCCAGGGTGATGCAAATCCAGCCAAGATGGGAAAAGAGTGGAGTAGTGACATTAGAATATCACCTGAATGCATCTTTGAGTCTATAACACGTGTGTACTGTGACTGTAATTAGATAATTAGCAACTAAGGCATGAGGTTAGTGCATGTGTTAGTCATAAGTAGGGATACAAGGAAAGCATTTTTTCCTAGCTTTTACTTCAAGATTACCAACACCATCTGCTCTTAGTCAAATGTGGATTAAGCCTAATAAGAGTTTCAACAATAACTTCTGGTTGTTTTTCCTGGGATTTGCTCGCCTCCCCCTGCTGTGCCTTTCAGTTACTTTGCCCATGTTTTAAGCTGATTTATGATAATGTGAACGGGGGTTGTCGCTCTCTAAAGTAAAAAGCTGAGGCAAAATCAATAGCTTTTTCTTATAATGTAATATAACTCTGCTTTGGTTTGGTCTGAAATGCTTGCTAAATACGATATATAACTTGAAAATCAAATGCATTGTGTTATTTCTATTACAATTACCCTACACTAAGCACTTATTTTTTTCTTAAATTCCCTTTCCCGTGTGGCCTGCCAAAAGGATCAGCGTAATAGATTTTTCTTGCTTCATAAACTCACTGTGGGTTCTCGCATTTCCAGAGCCCTCTTAAAACTCACACTTTAAATTAATCACTACTTTATCCAACTTTGTTAGATTGGTTCAATAAAGATAAATGACCCAATTTGCAATTTCTCTATGGGGACTAATTTTAGCATGTGACAATGTGCTTGTGCGCTTTCATTTGCACCTAAACTAAATTAGAATGTTTCTGTATACCGCCTGTTTTGTGACGGAAATTGCCCTCATGTGCTTTTGCAGGGCGAGTAAAGACAGTAAGAGGATAGTGTACACGATAATGGAGTACAGCCCCTTGTTGGACTCTTCAAATATGACCACAGATGACTGGGGTAGAATTGGAAAAGACATTGAGGTACCTATTTGCAATGATTGTATGAATAGAAGTAAATGTGCACAATACATTTGACATATCTGTTTGTGTTTTGTTTCAGAAAAATTACCAAAGCTATGACGGTTTTGTGATTCTCCATGGGACGGACACTATGGCTTACACAGCCTCAGCCCTGTCCTTCATGTGTGAGCATCTGGGCAAACCGATTATACTCACAGGTTCACAGGTAAATATGATTTTTGTCTAGATTTTTTTTTTTTTTAAATCTCTCAAAGTAATAACTTAAAATGGTCTGATTTCAGGTGCCCATCTATGAAATACGGAATGATGGCAGAGACAACCTGTTGGGGGCGCTGTTGATTGCAGGACAGTTTGTTATCCCTGAGGTGGAAAAAAAAGTTTTAAACAATTTTCATGCATAATTTATAAAACGTGTTCAAATATATAGTTGAGATAACAAGTGTAATACATGAATAGTTTATTAGCGCACTAAATAAATAACATTGTTTACTTACAGTGTTTAGAGAGGTTTCAGTAGCAACAAAAGCTCTAGTGTCTTGACCGATAATAATAAGACAGTGATTTGTGCTTCATGACATTGACTGACAATTATCAGAGTAGAAAAACTAGTTTGGTAAACTATGGGGAACACTACCAACTTCCTATAATTGGTAATTATATGCTTTATCTGTTCTTGTCTTTAGGTGGGTTTATATTTCCATAACAAACTGTACAGAGGCAATCGTGCAACCAAAGTGGATACTGGGAGCTTTAATGCGTTCTCTTCTCCTAACTTGGCTCCCCTGGCCTCTGCTGAAGTGGACATTATAAGTAAGCCAGAGGGACAGTCTGTCTCAATGCATTAGACCCTACATATTTAATGAGTGTGCCCTGATGTCTGGAGTAAAAGCCTCTGTCCTTCACTTGTAGTTAACTGGGACACCGTGTGGAGGGCCAACACAACAGCCAAGTTTCAAGTGAGCACAGAGCTGAACCGGAATGTGGGGCTGCTGCGACTTTTTCCAGGCATCACTGCTGCCACTGTGAGTCCCTCCAAACAGGTTTTGCACTCAGTCAACCACAGAGCCAGATCTGTATCTCCTGCACAAACATTAGATCGTGTCTTTTGTATTTGTGAAAAGACAAATGAATAATTAATATGGTCCTTTAGGGAATTGAGTATCATTTGTAACTGGAAGTCTACGCTTGTCAGAGAGATTTGGCAACATCTGCTGTAGTATTGACAATACATTTCTATTAGTTTCTTTTCTCTTCTGGTTGGAAAGCTTTAAATCAAGAATGGAATGCTAATGTATATTCTCATACTTAGAATTAGACAAATATTGATCTACAAGGGAAAGTATACTTTTCCTCAACGTGAGTTACGGAGTACAAATAATTAATACTAACATTTCTTCAACCTGTGAGTATTTACATAAAACTAAAAGTTGTTCAGTAAATACTACATATATTTGTAAAGCTACAAAACTATTAACTACATTTATATCTCTGTAAATGGCCAGTTTTCTCGTCCTTCCGTGTTCATGTAAACTGCCACCACAGCTCATCCTAGAGAAGGCAATGGAGATATATGGGGCATGACCGATCACCCTGTAAAGAGGGAGGATTGGCATCGATACTGTAATGTTTAGTGGCACCTCCCCCTCCCGGGACAGCTGCAAGAGTGACTTTACAGTCTCAATCTGCGCCGCTCGCCTATCAAGACTTCCTCATGGCCTCTAACTGGCTTTATGGTGCAAGTTTTGATTAGGCACCAGGCTCCTGTACGTCTACCTTCATGAGTACTCTACGCCCGGCCTTTCTCGTCCAACTGCTTATGGCATCAGAAAATACTCACTGAAGCTGGCACTTTTAATGTCACCTTCTCCCAGTGTTTTACGGTAACTGCCGCCGTTGTGCCAAGCGACTTTATGCTTGCTAACACCTTCAGATTAATTACTCTCTTCCCTGCCATTTTAGTCATCTGCCTTTCGCATCGTCTGCCATTGCTAATGATGTGGTATAGGGCCTCCCAGTGCCAGCCAACCACAGAGAGAGAGAGATACTGGGTGCGGAGGTGGTTCCAGATGGGCTTTTAGGGGGCTGGATGGTGTAAGAGGGCTTCAGGAAAGATAACATGGAAGAATAATTTCTGTTTTAATCCTTGAACAGTTGAACAGTCAGCACACGCAGCAGTATTTTGATTTTACAAGATGAACAGCTGCAAATTTATCATCGGAGCACTATCAGCAATATGAGTAATTTGTATCAAGCCCCAGCTCTGACAAGAAGAAGTTAGTTTAGAGCTCCAAATCCATAAATTATGAAAAATATGTTAGGAGGGAACAAATAATTATACTCATGGCAAGGTGCATTTTAAAGGTTCTATATTATACAAATTGTACTCCTGTGAGCTTTAACTCATGTTAGAACTTTATATCCTACTTAAAAACATACCTAGACTTTGTTTCATTCACACGTTTGAGTAACCCTTTGTTATTAGTCTGTCTACATGTCCAAAGCTTAAAATGCTCTGTTCCAACTTGTGATGTTATGTTAAAGACATTATGGCAAGGCAAGGCAAGTTTATTTGTATAGCACAATTTGTACACAAAGTAACTCAAAGTGCTTTACAGAATAAGAAATACATTAAAATCACAATAAAAAAAAAATCAAAACATAAATAATCATCATTTAAAAAAAGAGAGACATTAAATTAGAGAATGAAAACCTTTCAAACATATGCACAGCTAAACATAACTGTTTTTGAGCCTGTGTTAAAATAGAAGCCTGTCTCACCTTATAACATACATCAGAAAACAACGCAATATGGGCCCTTTTAAATTGATTTAATACCACATCAGTATCAAAATAACTGTTAGCCAGCGATAACTAAAGATACTGTTTATGGATACATTGCAAAAATGGATAAACTTAATTTGTCTCATTCAGGTTCGGGCCTTCCTTCAGCCTCCGATGCAGGGAGTTGTGCTGGAGACATATGGCAGCGGAAACGCTCCCGACAACCGCAAGGATCTACTCGATGAGCTGAAGAAAGCCACTGATTCTGGTGTCATTATCATCAACTGTACACAGTGTCTCAGGGGAACAGTTTCCACATCCTATGCAACGGGAAAGGTATGGTTGTTTGCCGTAATTATATTTACGCTTCTTCTCTTTATCCAACCAAGGAATGATGATTGATTTCTTTTTTTTTTTGGTAGGTTTTGATTGACGCAGGACTGATAGCTGGTGGCGACATGACTCCAGAAGCTGCACTCTCAAAGCTGTCCTATGTGTTGGCAAAGAATGACCTGGATCTACAGGCAAAGAAAAAGGTATGCCAACTTATAACAGGCGTATGTTACATGTGCTCCTGTGTGTGTACTGCAAAATTGTTTTAAAAAGTCATTTGAAAACGCCGCAATAAAGCTTAGTATCACCTCTGTGTTCCTGTCAGCTTTTTGCAGTCTTCAAAGTAATGCTGTGTTTGTAGATGATGAGTCAGAACCTCAGAGGGGAGATGAGAGCTGATTTAGCTGGAGCCAAGCTGTGCCTGAGTGACAGTCGTTTCATCCAAGTCATTGCCAAATCTCTGAGCATCAGCTGCAAAGAGGTGAGGGCAGGCACTGGAGCACTGAAGCTTACGAGCGCGTACAAGTTTGAATCTTGTTTTGCAACGTCTTTTATTTATGATGTTCGATTGTTTTGTCTAAAGGAGTTGGAAGCAATCCGTGATGCCCTGACTCCCCCGTTAGCCTGTGCTGCTGCTAAGATTGGAGACATTGAAGCACTTGAGGCCTTAAAAGAAATGGTACTTTATTCACATCGCATGTGACATGAGGTTTTATTTCCAAATGAGGTTATGCCTTAATCTTGGACATAAGATTTCTTTGATCTTTTAAATATGTTTTTGAATCAGGAGAAGTCCCATGTGACGATAAATGCCCAATAGAAAAAAAGAAAAAGATGCATAGAAGAGCATGAAACTAAACATGAGGCTAGACTTGTTAGGCGAGCTAAGTTTGTCTCTAAAGAACAAAACACATGTGACTTGTCTATCCCAGCGCATTTTAGAAATGTTTTTTTTCCAGATACTAAATGACTAAAGAAAATGTGTTGGGTTTTTTTTCTGTGACAGGGCAGTAATTTGTCTTTAGGAGACTATGATGGACGGACGCCTCTTCATGTGGCGTGTTGTGAGGGCAACCTCAAAGCAGTGCAGTACCTGCTGAGCCACGGCGCCACAGTGTACGCTAAAGATCGCTATGGGGCCACTCCCCTGTGCAATGCGGTACACTTTAGGTAAGACCTGATTGTAATGCACGCCATCATAAAGCTGTAACAGCTAAGCCTCCCTGTTGGCAACTAGCATCTGTAGCACTTACACTTTGGTTTCCTCAAGGGATCATCTTAATGACTCTTTAAGGTGTATCTTTCATCAGAGGACTTCTGCCACTGTGCGTGATGAAGGCAAAGGGGAATTAAACAGTGAACCCTAAAGATCACCCTAGCCCTGATTTTCAGATGATGACATTGATTGTTAATCAGACTTAAGCTAGCGCATGGTTTTGCAAAGCATTTGTATTGTTAAGTTCTTCAATGACATGGCCAAAAGTGTGCACCTGGAATGCTATTCTTCATGTGTAAGTGCGATGCTTAGCCTCCGGGTGAAAACGTTGTGTTAAAGCTGTGCCAAATGTCTCTTGTCCCTTTTTAACGGTTGATTCTGCAAGTGCTGACATGTTTGCCATGTGGTAGCAGATGGACCTCTGAGTATGCATTAGAGTACTGTACTAAACTATTAACAAATATATTCACTGGTTAGTACTTAGAAATAATTAGGTATAGTCATACATCTTAGTATGTCAACAATTTTTATATTTGAATAGCACTGAGATTACACAGAGCAATCACAGTCTGATGCCCATATAAGGACTGGCAGAGTATAAGGTGAGGGGTAGGGTAAGAACAACTGTGGGGAGTGTCTTAAGAACCAGTCCTACCAGCCTGCTCCCAGTTTCACGGAGATACCAGTATTGTTGCACACAAGAGGAAGTCATGTGTCTACTTGAAATAGTTTCTTCTTTCGTTCTGATTCATGATCCATAATAAACTGATTAAAATAAAATGACGGCTTTGGTATTTATCAGATGCATATGGAGTCACTGGTATTTGTTTTTGAGTAGAGAACTGTGATTTTTTTTTTATTGCTAATGTCACTGTGTTGTGTGGGTGGTTTATTATGGGGGTTAGGGACTTGTCACAACCTGCCAACCAACTCTACACACCTTCAGACTGTAGTCATTTTACATTATTTAAATTATTTTCTTTATAGTTGTTGTCCTAGTCCACATGTTAATACTAAATCATGTTTCAAGTTTATGAGAATAAACATAGATTTGACTTTGAATTTTGTGTTGATGGAGGGTAACTAATACTGATGTAAACCCTCTGGATTCTAGACACAAGGAAGTGGTGAGGCTATTGAGGAAGACTGGAGCTCACTTTTCTCGTAACGAGATGGATGAAGCAGGCGTAGAGCTGTGCAGGTGAGACACTTATAAACATGACCACCAGTCATTCGAGTCGCACTGTCTGTCCACAGTGACCTATCCTACATAGCTGATGCAGGCCTAACCTGTCGTCCCACTCTTACACAAAGTGCAGGAATGCTGTTTGGCAACATTTCTTAGCATCTCATGTGCATCTCTAAAGTTAGGCAGATAATATTTATTCATGATACATTATCTAAAAAAATTGTATATAGCTAAAATAATGACTTGGAGTTTGTCACTATATATTGTAATTTGTTAAACTATATAAAACATTTAACAGGAACAAAACTGGATAAAACAATCAACACTTAACCTTAACACCATATTGTGTTATAATTCATCAAAAACTACTCAAATACTGAAATAAATTCATTTATGTGTTTTGTTTGTTTAGTTTTTTTTGTCGTTCAAAAGCTTTGAAAAACACAAAACACTTTTACTCTGAGTGGACTTGCCTCTCCACATACCTGACAAGTAACTTGGCCTGTTGGTATGACACTTGCTTGTCTCTGTGGAAATGTCATTTTTATGCTGCAATGTTCTACAAATATAGTACAACACTTTTTTATGTTCATGGATTCCAGAAATGTTACGCAGCATGACTTTATTAACTATAGAAATTTTGTAGGAAACTATGTTCTAATCACCATTGTGTTTTTGTTTTTTCTCAGTCTGGCGACCAGCGGGGACTTGGAGGGTCTAGAAATCTGGAGCCTTGCTGGTGCAGATCTGACTAAACCAGGATATGATGGACAAAACGCCATTCAAGTGGTGTGTAAAACATTAACACAATTTAAAAAACAAAACAAAAGAAAACAAAGAAAAGAAAAAGAAAATGTGTTTCACCTTTTCTTGAGTGACAACTTTTCTTATTGTCACAGGCTCAGTCGGTTGGCCAAAAAGAAGTGGTAGCATTTTTAGTCCAGCTCATGAGCAATAGAACCAAGGTAAAATAAATAGTGGGTGTAATGCATGGATCCCTTCAGTACTCAAAATGTCCTTCTAACTTCCTCTAATCCCATTATTATTGGGATTATCTGTTCATAATTACAATTTTGTTTTGTTTAATTTCAGACAGTTTTTGGTGACTTTAGTGAATATGATGAATTTGATAATGATGAGGAGGAGGTAATTTACATGTGGTGATTTTTCCATTTTGTGCATGAAATCCTCTTGATCCCTAGTGTCTTGATTTGGGATGTTTGAATCAAACGTGTTTTTTTTGTTCTGTAAAAATGTCATCTCTTTCCTTTCTAATGTTCATATGTTCACCTTTGCTTCCACTTTTTTATTGACATACATAATTGTTTGTGGTGGACTTCGTAACATTTGAACATACTGAAGAATGTTGGTTTAAAAATGCAACACTTTGGAAACTTCATAATATTGTCCAGTATCATTACCACTCACTATTTTTGTTCTTGTGAATGTATCCAATTTTTGCATTTTTAAATGTGGATTTTGTCTCGTTTTTGTGCATTGGGATTTTCAAAAAAGACTAACTAGTTGGCACTGAAAGTACAATATAATGATCCTAATAAACTTGTAATTGAAAGATGCAATCAAGTTGAGTTTAAAATTAGCTCACCTCACCCTTTCTTTTCCGTCCAAGCCTCGTCAGATCTAGTCTAGTGGCATTGTGGCAGCCTGCTCGCCTGGCCGCACATTCCTTTTGGTGAATGTAGAAGCTCTGCAGCCTTCCTCATTGGTCAACATGTGTGTTTGTGTCTAGTCATGACAGCTTTACCACCTATGGACTGGCATCTCATTTTATGCTTTTTAGTAACTTTTTATTTCTTTTTTGTCTTAGAACGGGATCGAGTTCACCGCCCCCACATCAGGACTGTGAAACCCCCAGAGGACCACGCCACCTTTACATCCACTTTGCAGTCTTACTTCCCAGCTTAATACACCAGTAAATCTTGAATGTGTCAACTTGTCTGTCCCTGGGCTCTTAAATGGCTTTGAAATATGTCTAACCTAACCATGCCAACTTTATCTTACTGTTCCTAGCTTTTAATGTGTCTAAAGCCATATAATGTTTCCATCCAAAATGAGTAAAAGCACAGCACTAACTTGTGTATATACTGTACAAGTGTAATGAACCAGCAATGCTATAAATGTATGTATTGTTGTTTTGATTGTTTTACTCACTGACTGTTTTAAATGCTGCTTTTAATGCCGAAAGGATTGTTATTGTAATGTGCTGGGAAATCAGGGTTTGAATAAATGTGATATATTTTTACAGGGAGAGTGCTATAATCTCCCTTGCTACTCATTTGTGAATTTAAATATGGCCTGCAGCAATAAATGTATGGTGTCTATAAATTTTCAGTTACTTTAAGCATTTCAAAAACACATTGGTAACTTTACCCTGAGACAAGATTTTATTGTTTCCTGCAGCCAAAACAGGTAATGCAAAAACCAGCAGTTACCCTTCAGACCCAACCAGTTTGAGAGACTACAGTCAAGCTGGAAGAGTTGCATATCTCTGTATTTCAAACTATGCTCACCTGTTTTTGCTAAATGTTTTTGCACTGTTGAGGTCATTTCCACACAAATGTTACCGCTGAATTTCAATGCAAGTTCAAAACGTCTGCTGTTGTCTGTCTGTACTCTACTGTAGAGGGATGAGAGGTGCTGAGAGATGTTGAAATATAGTGGTCTATTTTGCTGTGACAAAAGCAATAAAAAGTAAATCTCTTGTATCAAACCCCGGTCTCTCGTTGGTGGGCTCCATCACTCTCAGGCTAACACAGACAGCACATTATGTGCTGCACAGACCCCACTGCAATTTCCACTTTGACACAGTGTTCTGTATGAATTACTCTATCCAATTGTTGCGGGTCGTTTATATTAGCTTGAGCTGTTTCTTTGTGTTTAGTAAAGTTGTGTCCAGAATAATAATGAGACTATCAGCCTCCACATTATAAAGTCAACCCTTGTCTGGTACCTTTGTGTTTGGGGACTACTCAGAAACTGATTTAAAGCATTTTAGTTCAAATGAAACCGTCCATGTAACTGATGGCCTTCTCTGTGTGTGTGTGTGTGTCTGTGTGTGTGTGTTTGTGTGCGTCTGTGTGTGTGTGTGCCTGTGTGCGTGTGTGTGTGTGTGTGTGTGTGTGTGTGTGTGTGTGTGTGTGTGTGTGTGTGTGTGTGTGTGTGTGTGCATGCGGAGGGCGGCTGCCCTGTCGTGCTCTCGTGCTGCTCACTAGGAACCCAGCTCATCCGGTCCGACCAGCATGGGCCTCATTCCTCTCTCAATGAGAGGCTTGTATCAACCAAGCCCCAAAACAGTATATAAGCAGCTCCCAGCCCTCTGTCAGACATTGTGGCCCTGGGTGACTTCAGGAGAACAACGTCTCAGGAGAACAGCTCTACAGGTAAGTGCGCTCTGACGCACAGCCGTAGTTGACCGGACGAATATGTTTTTCATGTTGTTTGTTTTGAATCTTTTGAACTGACATGTTTTCTTTCTTCAGTTATCTCAACGTGTAAAAGAACTATGGAATGTACATTAGGTCTCTCAGATTAAGTGGTTCTCAACAGTTCAACAGTTCTTTAACAAAATTGTGAAATGTTTAGGACCACTTGACCAGTCAGACAAATACTACCAACTACTACATTGGAGGCACGACTGGAGTCACCACTTTGGTCACGTTATTATTGCATCTTATTTTGGTAGGTTTTGTTAAGTCTTGTTAAGATGGACAATTTCTTCTTTTTTAAAGATTTAATGCATAGTTTTTAAAGTTATTATTTATGCTTACTCGCTTTTTGTATAGTAGCCTACTTCTGCAATCAGTGATTATCTAATTCCCCAATTGTATGTCCTGAGCAATGATTAAAATGTGTCAATGAAATCACCTGGACTCTGTGCAATGTGTGGGTCGGAGGGGAGGTCGCTGTCCAATGTTCTGAAACTGGTCTGCTTTTGTTTACTTGCGCTAATATTAAATGTGTTTACTTCTACAAAGGTTTTACGCACAGCTCAAGTTCCATTTTCACGCGTGACAAATCTAAATCCGATACAACGCCGGTAAGAATAGGAATTGGCTACCCTATATATTGCATGAATCATTCATGAAAACCCCAATTGCTCCCCCTTTTTCAGACATCCCTCTTTCTCCTCCTTCTCCCTCTCTTTGATCTCCTCCATGCGCCAAGAACTATCAATATTTGCTAAACGTTTCTCACCAAGCCTTGTCCTGCGCGAGGATAAGACGTGAAGGGGAGCGAGAGCAGCGGCATTAATGAGATGCCCTCAGCGGTGCGCCTGTACGTGCGCAAAGGGCAGCAGATGTAGCAGTCTGCTCCCAGGGGACCACGTCCACGGAATTTCATCAGCGACTTGGGGGCAAACCGAAGCTAGACCTCCTCCACCGGGGAGAGCCCCTAAATCATCTTTTACTATACACTGTAATTATCCACACAAGCATCTCCACATTCAGCCCATCAAAAGACTTATCCTCAATGGCAGCTCTTGAATATTTTTAGGTTATTGTTAACTCCACTTCTCTTGGCAACGCAGCACGGCATTCTAAACGCTGACTTTATATCTTAGAGGCGGTCAAACATGTGCCTGTACAACGGGAAATATTTTAAAATAGCCTTCATTAATCATATTTAATTTGTGCGTAAAAGACCGTAAACTTTTTATTCGGTGATGGTCAAGAGATCTTGGCACGCGTCAGTGACGTCAGCGCGTGTTAAACTATCCAAAAAGCGCATGGTAATGATTTGGCTGTCAATTAATTGTTTCTTGGTTTGTCACAACACGCTTTTCGAGGTTGTGGCTATAGCTTACATCAAGACATCACGTAATGAATCGAGGTGTGAAGGATTTGACTGATTGCATCCGATCTGAAGCTGAGAATTAAGAAGAATGCGTGCGGATTTATTTTACAGTCAATGATACAACATTCTTAGTGTACAGCTCATTGTAGTATTCATCCTCATAGTTTTAGTTTGGTGATTCTGCTTCAAGTCTTTCTATTTCTTTTACAACACAATCTGATGTCACAGCCACACAATGTGTTCAATCTCTAACAAGGGTCAGCCTGTTGGTGATGACGCCTATTCATTGCATATCGATTAGCAATCAGCAGATCCTACTGGATTTCAGACAGAGTTGCATTATTTATCAGCAGCTCCAGTGGCAACACCCTAGATTAAGATTTTGGCCCTTAGAGGTCACACAGGAGTCAGTTGGGTGAAATAAACTTACGAGCCTGATAAGGGTGTGTATATAATTACTTCACTTCAAGTAACTTAAATGTATGCGTTATGTGGGCATGTATAACAAAAGCAGTCTAATCTATAGAGTATCATACAGTGGCTCTAGCAGAATAAAAGACATGAGGGTGGATAGTGCCATAATAAGGAATGTAATGATAGGGATAAAACTATGATATATTAGGAGACAATATACGGTGGGGACATTAGAAAACCATCCCATAATAAGGCACTAGAAGCTGACGTTATGTGGCTGCAGGTTGTCACTGTGTTTTACATGAGCGCGTGGGGCGCTGACAAGTACAGCCACCAGCAAATGGGGTGGGCGCGCAGGTCATCAGTGTGAGAGAGGGAGTGATTGAGAAGAGCGGAGACAAGAGGAACGGCAGATGTGCAAGGTGCTCACTCAGAGCCGCAGACCTGCATCCCGCGCGGTAAGGCACGCTGCACAAGTGGATGTAAACTCGCCTGAATGGATTCTACCGTTTTATTGTGTTCTCACCGGAGGGGCTGTGTTTTACGCACACGTGCAAGCGCTCACCGCAAGTGACGACTGGATGTACGGCTTAAACCCTGTGGATGTAGTTGCTGGAGGGAACGTGAGATGTAAAGTCCTGTTGCATGGATGTACGACTCAAGGTGTTTGTTTCCTAAAGAGTGGATTATTGTGTAAGGAACGTGCGCTGCCCACATGGCTTTACCAAACTCATCGGGGTCTGGAGGGGCTGGGAAGCCCAACCCTGGTGTCATAGACCTGGGTACCATCATCGTGGACTCTGATATTATCTTTGGGTTCACAAGTCACCTGCTCAAGAGAAAGACAAAGGTAAGAAAGAACAAAGTGATCGCAGTGACGGAAAATGGTGATACCATGTTTGCGCGTAATCAGTGCGTCTTTAAGACTCTGACCATAAAATCAGCGCTCCTGTCCACTGTTCAGCACCTTGAACAGCACCGTACAACAGCTATAATGTACTCATCACATCAAAATGTTTATTTACACTTTCAGTTATTAATGTCATATTTATGGAAATGGGCAATTTGAAACTCAGCAACTGTTGCGCAGATATTAGAGAAATATTAACTATGTCTATTTTATTAGATGACAACTCAAATAAAGAAACCTCAATATAAAGACAATGTAGATATATTATTTAATATCTTTGAAAACTTTCTCTGTTAATTTTATGAGTAAACCTAACCCAATCTGTTGAATATTGTTGTAGCTATAAATGTCCTATTGTGTCGTTCAGTAATAGCATTTACATTTTTTATTGGATTCAGCTTGAAATCTCAGTTGTCCTTGAAAAAATACAAAGAAAATAAGCAAGCAAGCAAACAAACAAAAAGATAATATATTCGTACGTAGCAACTGTTTGTGTAAGAAGCTTTGACTAAAATCACGTAGGTCGTTTCAGGGCAGCAAGAGAACAATTTTCAGAGCAAAGGCATCGTTGGATGTGGCCATTGTGGCTTACATCATCCGTATGAAATATTTAAAGTTTACCAAATTAATATTTAACTGAAGAGAGCCCCACACCCCTTTCCTTTTTACAACTGTTGCTGTTTAGTGTTTTGGTCGGGTGATGGCGCCAGAGTAGCGCCGACTACACCAAGAACCTGGCAGTGTGGGCTGTAGCGCGCTTTTCTAACAACGTGGAGCCCACTGGAGCCTATAGGGCAAGGGCTTTTTTATATGAAATTTCAATCATGCAGAATCACAACAATCACCGGATTGTTGCCATATTTGAAAATTAAATTTTAATGTAAACAGCGTCCTGTTGCAGCAACAGAATTAAGGTAAGTGAACTTGTCTGTAACTTAATAGCCTCTCCGAAAACAAGTGGCTACCTGGAAGAGGCTTCACCTTCTACACAACACCCCCACCCTTCGCTGTTATAACTGTATAAACAATATAGTAGACTATCCTCCTCACTCAGCCGCGGTGCTGTCTTTCCCCTGGTCTGCTCTTGTGTCGCTCTTGGGTCGGCTCCAGCCCTCCCATTCCAGCAGCAGACGCCGCCTCCTGGTGTAGCCCTGGACCAAACTCCCGCTGCGGCTCGTAAACTTTAGGACTCTCCAGTCCCCGTCTCCCAGCCAGCAGCCTTTGGTTCTGTACACACCGACAGATGACTTTTATCTCGCAGTCAGTGCCAAAGTCTCGCCTATGGCTGCGTATCGCGGTTTTCTGCGGCTTTTCCCAACTTTTTAACTTAGCACGAAGAAGAGCGTCTTCTCCGAGCTTCAATTTGGGAGAATGAACTCAGCTGAGAGGTGTTCAGATGCTGATGGACCGGAACAAACTGACCGGGGCTTCACTGTAAGTTTCTCACTAAACCTGTAGTCTATATTGTCATTTAATTATCATTTGTCTTTTCCCCCTTTTTGCTCCACGAGTTGCAATCTTGAGTTTGAAGACAAGACAGGTGCTTTGTGACCTAGCAAAACTGAAGTTGCGTTTTTAATTTCCCACGTGTCTAATGAAAAAGTTACCAACACATTTTTTGTTCTGTTTCAGGTGGAGGGATGCCCCAGTGGCGTGCCCCCGGCTAGTGGAGAGTTAACCCCGAGGAAAAGGCTTCATTCTGCGGAGGAGGCGCGCTGCAGCAGCCGGCCAGCTCCTGAGGGCGCAGGCTCCGTCTCCATCTCAGAGGAGGCAGAGGAGAAGACCGCGCTATGTCAACAATGTCAGAGGAAGGTCTCCGAGCTCAAGGAGCAGGTGCTGGCCCTGGCAGACCAAAACTCACTCAAGGTTAGTCTCTATTGGATGCATCCAACTCATGCTATGAAGTTTATTACTGTGCGCTTGCATTAGAAAAGAAATGGCATGGGCTGTCATTCGCTATATTGTGATTATACAGTATTAATAACTGGACAAAGACCCATTGAAGCTT
Organism: Boleophthalmus pectinirostris; assembly: GCF_026225935.1. Taxonomy (NCBI): domain Eukaryota; kingdom Metazoa; phylum Chordata; class Actinopteri; order Gobiiformes; family Gobiidae; genus Boleophthalmus; species Boleophthalmus pectinirostris. Next base: position 12,810,688 of record NW_026570971.1, on the reverse strand, counting down.
TCTTATTGTATCCAATTGTAAAGTTGTTTACTGCCCCACTTCAAATGCTGGCCTTGGATGTGAAAATGGCAGCTTTTTGGAGACTTTGAAAGTGGCCCATTGTTTGTCCACACAATGCTTATCTCTTTATTTGGGTGTGGAGGGGGCTGACGGAGCTGCTGGGGCTGAGGGAATTTAAAAGTGAGCCTCCTGTTGGAGACTGTGGAGGAAGTGTGTGTCCCTGCCGACCTTCGCTGTGCATTGAAAGTGTTCCTGTATATCTGCTCCTATTATTCCCACCACAGTTAAATATAGGCCCTGGGAGCAGTGCTGTAGATTTGTGATGGTTTGCTTTTTTTCACGTATGCATGGGTTCTTTTTCATCATTCCTTTGGAGACTACTCAACATTACCTCTTACAACCCACAATTGCACTTTACCCCATGTAGAACAGGTCTAGAGGGGGCACCTGATCTCCCTGCTTGTGTGGTCCCGTCTTTTAGCCTGTATCAGAACCGGGGTATCAGGTAAGTCCCACCATACAACACATTACACCGCCATTATATACCATGGGAACTGACCTCCCCTTTTTACTGTGGGACCCTGCAGCAATGCTTTGTGGACTTCCCCAGGTGCTCCAGTCCCTATATGCCTCTATTTTGCACTTGCTGATGGCTTAATTGGGGAGAAAGTCACATTGATGTTAGTGTGCTATGGTTACGCTATAGAATAATACACCTATTGTCCTAAAAGTACCCTTGGGCTAGCTTACCTGTTGCCCCATCCTCGCACTCCTCTGTGCTTGATCGCTTCCAAAGGTCAGTGGGATAGTGAAGGAGGCTGGGGCTAGGTGTGGCTGTGTGTGATCCCTGTTGTGTCTGAGGGCTCCATGGGAAAAAAACACAAGCAGGGACTGTTTACTGAGGTCGCACTTCCCCTCCCTGAGCTGTGGCTTTTTTGTGAACAGGAAGTAAGCCCGGTCCCCAGACAGACGTCCCCCGGTCACCCCCCTTGTAAGAGCTGTAGACGTATTGTTTGAATACAGTACTGGATTAAAATACAAGGAAAGCGTGTATGGGGCTGTTTGTTTTCGTGAGTAGCAGAGGGAAAGTTCACACTAGACATGCGTTTTGGTTTTTCTGGAGGTTGTTAACTGTGTGTGAGCCACTGCTGCAGGAAAATCCAATGAAACAGACTTAAACTGAAATGAGATGATGGGAGATTACAACCAAAACATGCAAAATGGATGAATAAAATAAACCTTTTCAGTAATTAAAAGTGCACTGTGTAACGTTTCTGGCTGTTGGTTTGCCACTTGATTATCCATGGAGATGTTTACAGAGTTATTGCAAGTTGTGGAATGTTCCACAATATGGCATTAAACATATCTTGTCTTTATTCAATTACATTTGTTTTTATTGCTAAACAATCTCCTTGAAAGGCATGATTGTTACTGTGCACAGGTTTCTCTCTACATACCTGACCTGTAACTTGGCCTGGTCACGTCAATTTCTTGTTTCTGTGGAGATTAGGAGCTTAAGGTCTTACTGTGGAACATTTCAGGCAAAGCAGTAATATTCATAGACACAAGCTGTTGACAGTAGCCTGATTCATCATCTGGTTTCACTTCGTGGAAACTGTCTGACCTCGCAACATTAGGATTCATTCACTCGACGGTAGGCAGGTGCTTTTTTATTTAACCAATCGCTGCTATTTGGTATGTAATGCTCCAAATCCCATAGGAAGAAGGGCAATAACATCTTTCCCCTTGATAAAATTCACCAAACATTCTCTTTCTGGCTTTAAATCCTCGATCTTGGGAATCACTGCCAACACAGAATGTCTGTCTTAATCTACATTCATCTCGACCACCTTTGTTTACTGTTGTGCTGTAACACATAGGAGATCCAGACAGGTGCTTGAGTTTGGCGTCATGGCTTCACAGCTCTTCACTGATTGGCCGGTGCAGGGTCTATAACTTCCGGGGTTCTTACAGACCGTCTAGTGTATTCTGATTCCTGACCTACTTGCTGGAGAGAAAAGAAATTGAGCAGAGGCACTACGTGGCGCGAGTATGGCTATGTTGGCATACTCTATCAGGAAAGATAACTAGTGCCTCTTTAACTTTTTAGAATTTGGTTTATTTGTACAATTAAGCATTTTTATAAGATACACATTATGCCAGTGCACCCGATACTGTTTAACTGTCATAACTGTTGAATGGGTGCCAGTTAGGAGTGTGTAAAAATATAGAAATATTGATATATCGTATCATTTAATTAGATGATACAATATTGATATCGTGGGCTGCTGTATCAATATATCGCCAAGAGTATTTTTAGGTATATTTTACTCAATTATTTTGTGTAAGAGCTACAGTTGTGCTGACATTTTCACAGTTTTGAGTAAAATGAGTGTTTTTCATATCAACTTTGCACAGACTTTGTGGTTTAATAAAGACTTTTAGTACGAGAGCCTTGATTTAGCCTCGAATTGATTTGAAATATATCATATTGAATCGAAAGTGCACTGTATTGAAAAATGTATCGTATCATGGCCTATGTATCGAGGTTTGTATTGTATCGGCAACTTGTTAACAATACCCAGCCCTAGTGCCAATTGCCTTATTGTTTTTGTTAGCTGACACTGAATATCTTGTCCTTTCATGAACTGTCTTATACAGTTACAATTTCCCATACTATTTCAATGCTCTTTCCCCATGTTGTCCAAATCAAGATTCAGGATCTGCCTTACTCAATTCTCCACACTGAGCCATGGAGCTAAAGCCCAAATTAACTTTCCTGCGATCTTGTCCTTGAGATGCCAACCCTCAACTTTGCTGCATTGGCACGTTTTACATTCTTCAGACAGCACATAATTAGAATAACCCTGGGAATTAATGTCCTTAGCTGAAAGGACATAGGCAAAATAACAACAGTCATCTCACCGACTTCATTCGGCAAGCCCATTTACATTATTGAAAGTTATAATACAGTAAGCATCAAGATCGATTAGGCCAAGAAAGGCACTCATGTCAAAGGATGCAATTAGATGTTACGCTAAAGATATCGTCTGTATACTTCTCCCTACCTGGAAGCCATACTTAATATTTGCTTTTGCTGATGAGATGAGATGAGAGTGAAGTTTCCAATTGCAGGCGCCATCAATCGTCTCATAAAAAAGTGAACAGAGTGTCAACGCAGATAATAGGCAATTTAGTTAGGGTAGACTCCGTTGCCTGGGGATATTGAGACCTGCGATGAGTCCAATTCCTCGCCCCTGGGCCAGGCTCGAGTGGGTCCAGCCTAGTGGTAACAGTTTAGACTAACATGGTCACCGGATAGCCATCTCCAAAGGCAGATTTCAATCAAAAAGACAAGATGGTGGTAATGGAATACTCAAGCTGGTGGTTGTAGCTCAACGTCAGACCACTGTACTCATTCATTTGACATGTCTAGGTTGACATCTATTAGGGTTAATGCTAGTAGGCTTTAACGAGCTAGACTTAGACTTAGACAAACTTTATTGATCCACAAGGGAAATTATTCGGACACAGTAGCTCACACATTACAATATAATATAATAACAAAGAGAAAAAATATAAATGGTAATAATACATTCCAAGAAGTAGCTACTTTCAGTCAAACATAGCATAGAGATAATCTTACATTTGTGATGGTATATACTTAGTAGTTCTGAAAGTTTTTCTAAGGAAAAAAAAAAAAAAAAAATGCTTCCAAGTACCACCAGATCTAAACTTAATCTCTAGCAGGACTCTTCTAGCCTGATTCATCAACCGGTTTCACTTCGTGGAAACCATCTGACCATCTTTAGGGTTCGTTTGCTCGATGGTAGGCGGGTACTTTTTTAATTTAACCAATCGCTGCTATTTGGTTATGATATATGTAATGCACCAAATCCCGTAGGAAGAAGGGCAATAACGTCTTTCCCTTTCACCAAACATTCTCTTTGTTCCGGCTTTAAATCCTCGATCTTGGGAATCGTTGCCAACACAGAATGTATGGCTTCGTCTCCATCCATCTCGATCGCTTTGTTTACTGTTGTGCTGTACCACAAAAGAGACCCATGGCTTCACGGCTCTTCACTGATTGGCTGGTGCACAGTCTACAACTTCCAGGGTTCTTGCAAACCGCCTAGTGTATTCTGATTCCTGAAGTAGTCGCTGGAGAGAAATGAAATTAAGCAGAGGCACTAGGTGGCACCAGCCTGACTAATGAGAACGGCTTGTGTCTGTGAATATTATTGCTTTGCCTGAAATGTTCCACAGTATGGCATTATCTCAATTAAAACAAGAAATTGATGTGACCAGGCTAAGTTACAGTTTGGATATGTAGAGAGAACCCCACTCATGCACCCCACAATGCATGTTTTGCAAGGAGATATTTTTAGCAATAAAAACAAATGTAATTGAATAAAGACAGGATATGTTTAATGCCATATTGTGGAACATTCCAGGACTTGTAATAACTGTGTAAACATTTACATGTTCCACAGTTTGAGAAGCAATGGTATGATACTATTGCAGTATTTTGCCATGCACTTCTCGTACTACAGTGTTATGACATGCATTGTTATGGAAACGTGACCAGAGTGCTGAAATCAGAATACGATCAAACAGAAACTTTTACTACCAGCATACCAAATTAAGCCTCGCAGTTGCTCGGAAAGCACAACTCTACTCATATTGCAATATTGTGGATTTTTATAATTCCCACTCCCAGAAATATTAACTTGTCACAGCTGCAACTGTTTCCAAATTTATGCAGTATTTGGTGAAGGAATTTGGTTAATGAGTGCACATAGCGTTGGCTGAGTGAGTACACCAGGGTCCAGAGTGGTCAGTTCCAGAGTCAACAGTGCCAAACAGCCGCTCATAAATACTAGGCCTTATGAATATAAATGTACTGGTGCACCTCTTAAACCAGAGGGAATGCACTGACTGATTAACCCAGAATTTCCTACAAGCTTCTGAGCGCGTGCGAGATTTAGACCACTGCCAGTTGAGGTCGCTTACACTTTCACCCTTTGACCTTTCGTGGATACGGAAAGCGTACTTTAGTAGCCGCGTGGGTCACTATAAAGATTAAAATTTAATGAATGAAGTCAAATTGGAATCTGACCATGAACGGCTCACCCTGCTGATGTATGCACACTGCGTCCAAGGCTATTACACTGACTCTGCGTCTGTGAACACATTTCCAGGAATTATTTTTGCACCACTAACATCTACTCTTTTTGCTTTTTTTTTTCTCCGTTTTGAATTAATAATGATGCCAGGCGGTAATTCCACTCATTTAGATTCACGTTTGATTGCTTTGTGCTTTGTACTCAGCTTGACCCCTGATCCGAGGAAAAATACGCAGTTGTTTCTGACTTCCAGCTAAGGGTTACAAATTAGGTTATGTTTCCCCAAAGCAAAGGAATTAATCACTCTTACATTACAATGCCTCCGAACCGTTTCTGGATTACGATTTCTCACAACTTGCACGCCTATAGAATAAACATTTACATCCAGGCATAGCAGCTTTAATTAATTGTCATTTTGAATCTGCAAATGCAGTCTGTATGCCCATGTATGGACCGGCGGGGAGAGCGCACGACAAGTTTGTTTACGTGACAGCCCAGGGACCACCAGTAGAAAAATGTTTACCAGCGTGACTACTGTTTCCCAGGCAAAGGGGCAGGGGTGTTACCTTTCCTTTGTGGGATGACCTCTGACCTTTCTGTCAGTTCTTTATTGTGGGTTAGGGTTTCAGAAGGACGACCCAGGCTCTCAAACAGGTGTACCATACAGGAGACTGAGAGAGTTATTTTTGTGTTAATATATTCAGGTAGAGATCGAAGTCTTGGGTTATTGCCTTACAGTATTTAAATGTCATATTGTCATGCCTTGTGTTCAAATATTGTATGTTTTATTTCCAGCTTTTGGTTATTGGTTTTATACACGGGATAGCATGTAGTTGAAATAGGAGTTACCCTGCATGTTCATACTACAAGCTTAGACTTAGACTTAAACTTTATTGATCCACAAGGGCCATTATTTGGACACAGTAGCTCACAAATCCCATTATCATATAACAGGCATGTAAGAATAACCAAAATATCGTGATATTGTATCGTCAGAAGTCTCACAATAATATTGCGGGCTGTCACAATATATCAAATTACAAGTTTCTTTGCTTAAATGCTTTGTTTTACAGTAGAAACATCTTATAAACTTAGGGAACTACATATCCCATGATTCATTGCAGTGCAGAAAACATGAAGAAATATGTTTTTTACTTGAATTCTTGGGATTATGATGGAAATAATTCACACCAAAATCTTGTCAATGTATTTTAAAACCAAAAAAGTGTCCCATCTACAATTATATCAGCCTCTGCAAAATATCGCAATAAAAATCGTACCGTGAGATGCATATTGTGATAATATATATTTTACTGAGAGATTTGGATATCATTACATCCCTATAATATAATAACAAATAGTAAAAAATATAAATGGTAATAATAAATTCCAAAAAAGTAGCAAAAAAGATAGCAAGAGACTTAACCGCAATCTATTTTAAATGGTTGCAATTAACAAAACACAACTAAATCCATTATTTAAGTAGCATAATTTCCTCTGTAAACAAGGAAATATCCATTCTTATGCATAAATCATAAAACATGTATAAAATATGCAAATATGTTCTGTAATCCATATGTGTTTTTAGCTTGTCATACTTCCTGCATCAATCAAAGTTTTATGTTTGTGGACGTGTTTCAAATCTGTACTTTGAACACAATCTGACTACTAAAATCTGATGTAGAACACAAAATACAGTTATTTTATTGTGTTGTATTTTATGGTTGTCAAAAGTAAAATCGGTGCTTAAACTAGAATCGAAACTAGATGCTCATTTGAACAAGTAATAAATAAAGTAAGCGGTAATATAAGTACTATTATTTAATGTTGAGAATGTCATTCTGCTATTTAAAGAGTGTTTTTTATTATCACCGTCAGGCATAAAATATATCAGAATCAATATTGCGTAACAAGTTTATTCCTTAGTATCCACATTGAATCTGAAATTATTGTATTGTGACAAGACTAGTTCATTTACCTGAGCATTAAGGAACCCAGGAGTCGTATCTGTGGGATGATCCAAGGCCGTACAGAGGAGCGCCTGGACCCTGTCTCCCAGCATGCCCCTGTGTGACTGCTGCTTTATGGCATGTGGCTGTATTAAAGCACAGAGCAATAATCTGGTGTCAAGTGGAGCAGGGAGCCCCGGCATCAGTCATGGAGGTTTATACTGCTCCTGCTCTCTTCTCCAACACTGCCCATGGCCTCATCGCTCTCCCACCTCTCACTACCTGTCTGACAACGTGAAGAGCTGGACTTGTATCAGTTCTCTGTCTTATAGTAAATAGTGGATAGTGGATATCACTTCCTGTATCACCACATGACATCACAGGGCGGAACAGAGTGAGTGAACTCGGTCTAAATATGTTAAACATGTGTGAAAGAAAAAAAACACAACTCCAGGTATGTTTGGTGAGCATTATAACATAAATCAGAAAATAGCGTAATATGGGCCCTTTAAACAGAAAATCTAATTAATTTCTTTAAAGCCACAGTATGAAACTTTCTAGCCAAAAAATGTCCTAAACCAAAAGCATATTTTGTCATTCTGGTTTGTCTATTGCACTGAAAAGCATATACCTGCATCTTTACTATGAACAAGTTTGTATCTCCACAAACCTGAGGAGATATAGTACGTCAATAATCGTATGCATACAGAGTATAAGAGTTGCATCTATTCATAATTCACCTTTTTATGCAAATCTCTAGTATAATTTTGTCGTCACGGTAGAACTGCTTTTGATGGTTTTATACTGAATGACTTAACTAGGCCTGCATTGACCTATATATTTAGTTTATATATGTTGTAACTGTTTGCCTTTGAGAATTTTGTGCTGTTTTGCATTTTTGTTGCTCAGAAATGCATTTGTAAGCAGGCGCTTTAAATGGCAGTAAAACGCAAGTAAAAGTCACTGAGGCGTGTTGCGAATTGAAAGCAACAGGTAACATAAAAACAAGCTGATGGAAACACATAAAGACTTTATGGGCCTGATAAACATCTTTACCTTAGGCTCATACTAAACATGGATAGAATGCTTGTCTCTATCTATACATTTCTGCTGAATTGAGTTGAAACAAAGAAAAAATGTGGATACATACAGTTCCAGTAGGTAGTGTTGTCATGATTATACTAAAATTTAAAGGTATGTTTTCAATGACCTGACTACTTGATTAAAAAGCTCACAGTCAGTTTTGCGGAGTATAGGACCTTTAAAGCTGCAATATGTAACTTCTAGCTAGGGATGGGCAGTCAAGAATTAACGATCGATTTTGAATTAGTCATTATGTTTTTGTATTAAAATTATCATCATATAAACCATAACTAGTATAGAGCAACATTAGCCCATTTGAGATTATAATGTGTTTAATGCAGCTTTAACACATTTGTTTACGTTTTACAGAAACAAAACTTAAAACCACATGTCCATCCATTCATTTTCCATTTTCTTCCACTTATCCGGGGCCGGGTCGTGGGGGCAGCAGTCTAAGCAGGGACTCCCAGACTTCCGTCACCCCAGACACTTCCGCCAGCTCCTCAGGGGGGACCCCGAGACATTCCCAGGCCAGCTGAGAGACAGTCCCTCCAGTGTGTCCCTGGGGAAGACCCAGGAAACCACATGTCTCATTAGCGCAGCTCTATATTTAACAGTTGTTTCACCCACTTTATTTATGTTGGTCACTTTAATTTATTTTGGCTTTTTTTGGAATGAAAAGACTGAAAAGTGTTTGTCTTTTGGACGCATGTGCACTCAACTTTATGTTGCAGTAACTGGGATATTGCGTATACATGCACCATGACGAAACCGGGATACTCAAAAAGCCCGATCATACCCGGAACACTGATGTGCATGTAAACACACTCATTGAGTGATATAGTGATCTCCAAGGAGGTGTGCCAGAGCCGAAACGTGGGACTGTGAGGCGGCAACTCCAGTGTCTGCGCGGTCAGACACAGCCTCGTCTCCTTACACTACTCACAGCAACCTACATTCGATTTGCCGATTAAAAATGAACGTGATTGATGAAATTCTTAATGATCAATTATCGATTAGTTGACTAATCATGCCCATCCCTACTTCTAGCCAAAAAAAAAAAAAAAACCTAAAGTAAAAGCATGTTTTGCCATTCTGGTTGTGACTATTCCGTTGAAAACCGTATACATGCACCTTTACTGTGAATGGACTTGCATCTCCACAAACCTGACTCTTAGTTGACATCTTAGCTCTCCTATTTGTTTCCATACAAATGTTGTTCCCTTGGCTATAATTCTCCACTGTCTGCCATTAAACTTATCTGTCTTCATGAAGAATGTTCCAAAGTATGGTTTCTTTTTCCATGGAATTAGGCAGGTGACTAGGCAAAACTACATGCTGTATATACCACCAATGTATGAATACTGATGCCTGCTCAAATCTAATTATACTAAAACTAGTATAAAATCAAATTATGATACTAGTTTTAGCATTTAGCTGGGTATATTTTATTCAGTAGGTACAAAATCTTCTGCAGTAACAAAATGTATAGTAATTTAGCTCATGCTGTGAGGACAAAATACTAACTGGTGCTATTCACAATTGAAATCGTAACTTTTAACTCACCTTTTGTTGAATTGAATTTCACAGAACAGCACAGAGAACAAAGCTCTCTCCAGGAACCATTATATCTCCAGTCCGTGCACAGCGGTGGCTTAACATCCTTGAAAGAAACGAATTCATCTTCTATTTGATCCATTCTGTCCCCTTTATCTCTACCTGGAGCCTGCACAATAGTCTACAGCCATTCGGTTCTGTGGTCACTGGCAGAACAGACACAGTAGTTAAGCTGTTACAAGCATTCTTTGTCAAATTGGCCCTAAACTTTTACACTGTTTATCTTTGAAACGTTTGGCCCGAACTTCACTGGAGCAGTTTTCTTTTCTCCCCTTTAATTTGCGATGTGAGTAGACCGCTATCCTGCTCCTATCCCCTACTTATCGGAATAGCTCGTGCAAATTGCCACATGCAGGAAATGGTTTATGTCTGGGCAGAGATGCATTGGCTGATGGATCTGGATTGCGAGACTGATTTTCGTGATGGGCTTTCAACACTAGGCGAGTCGAAGAATGCGCTGGAGACAGTTAAGGAATTTCCCCATATGAAACGATCCTTAGATGAAACAAAAAAAAATCTGATGCCCAAACTCCCCGGCGCAGGTTAAGTCGAGCATTTCAGACATATATGCGCGGGCCATGCGTTCTCTACTGGCCATCTGGCTCTGCTTGTGTCTGCGGCGGAGTGCTCGTGTGAAGCCTACAGAGAGACCGCCAGATGTTACTGTCAAGGTGAGCGGTGCTATTCAGAGCAGCTGTAGTCTGGAAATGTAAACTTTGCAGGTGTAAGTAGTCGCTGAAAAGGTTGCAGATGCTTAAAGCGCCCAAATTACACTATTTTCTGATCTATGTCATCATTGTTTCTTCATCAAAAACATACCTGGAGCTGTGTTGTTTTGTTTGATTCATACATGTTTAACTCACAAACCCTGCATATATAGGCCGAGCTCATTGCTCAAACAATCCAGAAAGTGCTTCACTCTATTTTTAAATTAAATACACCTTCATTAGAATCAGTTGGATGATTTCAGCTCTGGAATTGCCAATCTCTTCTGAACAAAAAGCAAAAGGCAGCTGTTAACTTTAAAATTACATCTTCATAACATCACAAGGTGGAACAGAGCATTTTGAGGTTTAGAGGTGTGGATAGACTAATAAAGGATTTCTCAAACAAAGGATGACTCTGTGTATGGTTTTAATGAGGTAACAAGTTTTAACATGGCTTAAAGATCACAAGAGTTAATTTTGCATAATATAGGACCTTTAAAGTAGCCTGATTCATCTGCCTCGCAGCATTAGGATTCGTTCGCTCAACGGTAAGCAGGTACTTTTTTAAATTTAACCAACTGCTGCTATATGTAAAGTGCTGCTAACAGGGCTAACTGGTATATTAAGCTTTTCCCGTAGGAAGAAGGGCAATAACATCTTTCCCCTTGATAAAATTCACCAAACATTCTCTTTGTTCCGGCTTTAAATTCTCAATCTCAGGAATCGTTGCCAACACAGAATGTATGGCTCTTCGCTGATTGACTGGTGCCTGAACTCGTACTTCCAGGGTTCTTGCACACCGTCTAGTGTATTCCAATTCCTGACCTAGTTGCTGGAGAGAAATTAAATTGAGTGGAGGCACTAGGTGGCGCCAGCCTGGCTACCTTTAAAGGCCAATGTACGCTAGTTTTTTTTTCATGTATTTGAGCAAGATTAGTCTTACTTCTGTACAGATATACTGTGTAAAGCAGCTCTTGGGGTCAAAATATGTCCACTGTGCTGTTTGTGTCTAATCTGCATCTAACCATTTTATTATCCAATAAGCAGGAAGTGTTGACATGCTAGTTTACCGTTTACACTTTTCACAGCTCATGGATAGTTGTGAAAAGTGCTTATAAACACATCACCGAGAATAAGTAGGATGCTCGGAATGCATGAGGTAAGTGAGGAATAACTTTTGGACCACTTCAAGCTGTTAAAATGAACTAGTTCTGTTTTTCTTGTTTTCGAGACAGTAAAAAGCAGCAATGGCGCCTTTTAATATTATTGTCAAAGTTCACGTTGTAGAGATTATATAGCTAATTTTGGTTGGAATAATGACATTGCAAAAGCTTGGGATCCAAAGTTGGAGAGTAACCTTCTATATGATCGATGTAATTGCGTGACAAAAGAAAAAACATACTTAAGTAAACTTGATATCGCCTTTATTGAACTTGACAAGGATTAATGATTGGTCCATGCTGCTTTGAAAATCCACTGACTTATATAATCATGACTAATTGCATTGTGCACTATGTAATTAGCAAATTAACTCCAAAAGGTGTGTTTATTATTGCGTACCATTCTTATACATTGTGCAATATTGAAAAAGTAATAGGCAAGTAGTGCTTTGGAACATAGATAAAGCATAACTTGGGTCATTTTGCGACGCTCCTCTTTGAAGTTAATCATATCTTTTCAGTGAAGATATGAGGAGCATAGGCGGTTCTTTGTAAGTTCTAGCCTCGGGTAGTTGCTATTAAAAACACCTTTCTCAAATTGACGTAGAGTCTGTTTACGACCTGCCAGTTCCAGTTTCATAATTGAATGTTTGAACAGAAAACTACCCAGGCCAAGCAACATCCCATGTGCGTATAGTTGTTCAAACGTGAGACCTGTGCCAGTTTTCTTGTATTAATCACTGTACCTGCATTTTTACTGTCTGAAAAATGTGGAAAACAGAACTAGTTCATTTTAAATTGTTTGCAGCTTTCCAAATGTATTCCTCACACTTTCCTAACACATTCCCAGTGATGACTTTATAAGTGTTTATCACAACTTTCAGAAGCCAGAGTGGAATTTGATGTCACAACAACAACTAGCATGCTAACAACTCACCAGGCTTACTTCCTGTTTCATAAATGATAAAAATTGTCACATTATTATATAGCACTTTTCCACCACTCAAAACGCTTTACATCAAGGACCCACTCATCCAGTCGCACGCATTCATGTACGTAGACCATGGATCTATTAAAATAACTGGATAGGGTGTTGCTGCTTGTACCTGTCTCTAATTGACGTAGTGGCCACTCACTGGTACTACAGCAGAAAACATTTTTCTCATAGAGCTCAATGTAATCACAAACTGCTCGTGTTCATCTGACAGGGCACCTACAACTTTCAAAAATGTCAGATTTTGTGGTGATTTTTACCTATTTTTAGACCATAAACTTTTTCTCAGCTCAAAATCCTTCAGTTGTCTTTAAAAACGCTTTATAATCATCAACTCTCCTCTTGCTCTGATTGGTCAAAGCGATCACGTGATACACAAGACCGTGCTCTATGTGTGTTCTTGTGTGCATTGGGGAGTACCCGCTGGGAAAAGAGCACTACTGCACATGCTCAATCGGCCCACAGCCACCAGAAGTAGCTTGCCGGGCTAAAGGCGAATCTGGAATCATGCGCCATTGAGCTATAGGTGGCCATTTTGAGATCCCAGGGCTTGACGCAGACATTGGCCACAAGGGAAGTTAAGTGTCCTGCCCAAGGACACAACAACAGCATTAATCGGAGAGAGCTGGAATTGCACCACCAACCTGTGGGTCAGTGGATCTGACCGCTCAACTGATGATGTTTACAGTACGTCGAGAGTGGCATTCGAACCACCAATGTTTTGCCATCACGGTAAAGCTAATAACAACTAGCATGCTAACACACACTTCCTGATTATCGTACAATAAAGCGCTTTAAATGCACATTACCATTTGTTATAATGTGGTTCGAGCACTGGGGGTTTGAACCTCAAACCACTGTATACTGTCCTTGGGCAAGACACAGTTATTATTAAATGCATCCATGAACCAAGAGCTGATTTTACAACATATCTGTACTATAAGACAACTGTTTCTTTATTATATTAAAAAAATTATGCAGAAGCACACATGTTTTTCCTCTATTTCTCATTGTTAGGGAAGACTGATAGCAGTACATTATCCCACTTGTCTGAATGCCGTGTTTGGCGAAGGATCACGCCGCAACAATGAACCAGACTGGAGCACAAGAATGGATGTAAGCTGTCACAAAGCCACAAATGTCAGCGCGCAAAGTCAACACACGCACAGCCGAGTGTAGCCAAACTGAATGAATCCGTTTGACTTGTTAATTTCTGTGTATTCTCTTCTATATTTGCTTTGGGCCTCCTGCAGCTTGCCTCCATATGTCAGGCCTGAAGTGAGACGCGCACAATCCAGGACAGGCTCTAGTCCATTATGGCAGCTGATTCAGAGTATTGGAAAAACATAGTCGGCGAGATAAATTTTCAGAGGAGCGGGTAGGTAATCTCCCCCTGGTTCCATAAAACGTAGCCAATTGACAGTGGGCCTTGTGGTAGCAGACAAATCGCCCGGGCTTATAGAAATGTGCTGAAAGGGAATGCCAGCGCTGTGTACCCTGGCCAAGATGGATATGCGGAGGGTAAACGAGAGGGCGTGGCTCTCCGAGTGGATGAGTGGAGGGGAGTTCTTGAGTTAGGTTGTTTGCTTTTGTTGTTGGCAGATGTTAATGCGGCAGCTACACCTTTTTTCGGCTGTCAGTTCAGTCCTTGCGTGGCCTCTTTGGGGCAGTTCATCTGGAAAAATGAATCACTCACTAGATGTTTATGAGTTTACTGCAGGCCCATACTTGGAGTGAACTATAATCTGAGGGAACGTGATGTGTTAGAAAAATGTATTAGTAAACTCCAAGCTCCAAATCAACTGGTTTTATTAGTTTACTGTCTCAAAAACTTGAACAACTAGTAATAATTAGTTTATTTTAAAAGTGCATTGCAATTTTTTTTTCTGGTGGAGGGTCCTCTATCTACTTTTCCATGGAGATGTTATTGCTTTGTCTAGAATGTTCCACAGTATAGATTAAATTTATCTATCACAAGGGAGAAGGGCAGTCTCCAATTCAGATCTGTGGAAAGTCCCCACTATTCACAGAGGGAATTACTGCACTTTTGAGTAATAGAAACACCCGTTAAGACAAAATGCTAAATGGATATGTTTAATGTCATACCATCATAACACTTCAGGCAAAACAATAACATACTGTATTTTTCTGACTATAAGGCGCACTTAAAATCCTTTTATTTTCACAAAAATCGATATTATGTATTAATTCTGGTTGTGCTTACTGACCTCCACTGAGTTATGTCCTTTAATCCGACAGAAGCTGACCGCATCAGTGCACAAGGGACAAGCAGTTTTTTCAGCGCTTATAGTTTATGCAAATTTGCCATGTGGTTTTAAGTTTTGTATCTGTAAAATGTAAACAAATATGCGCAAAGCTGCATTATACACATTATTACTCAATGTATATTTGAGTCCTCCTTGTAGGAAATAAAAAAAACTAACTTAAATTATCCACCCACATTCACATTCATAATACTCATTGACCAAGACAGGGAGGCAACGCTGGGCGAATTACGCCACGATCTGCCGATGGATCGTGGACACCTTGGCTAAAGGATCAGTCTCAAGTGTCATCCATTTGTTTCTCTTTAATGCTCCTTATAATCCAGCATGCCTTTTGTATAAAAATAGATGAGAGAATTCAACATTATTGATATTGCGCCTTATAATCCGGTGCACCTTATATTCCGAAAAATACAGTAGTTGCAAACAAAGTTTTGCAGTGCACCTTTTAATGGTTTGGAGTTGTCCAAAGTTATCCCTCACTTTGTCTACCTAATTCTGGGCATCCTGATTGTTCACCAAGATGACAACTTTCAGAGACCAGAGCAAACCTTTACCGTCACTGGTAACACTAACAACAAGAAGCATGCTAACATGAAGTTCCTGATGATCAAACAAAACACTTTGAATGCACATGACAATTTTTTATACTTTATTACTTATTTTTCTATTTTATTTTGACTTGTACATTTACATTTATATAATTATGTCTTATTTGACACCTGTCTATTGCTATCTTTTTTGCTACTGCTTTAGAATTTATTATTACCATTAACATTTTTTACTCTTTGTTATTATATTATATTGTGATCAATAAGCTAATGTGTCCAAACAATTTCCCTTGTGGATCAATAAAGTTTGTCTAAGTCTAAGTTATTACTGTGGAAGCAATGGGGATTTTAACCTCAGACCATTACATACTGTTACTTTCCTTGAGCAAGACACTTCACCCACATGTATGTATGAATGTGCTGTGAGAGTGGTGGTCGGAGCTGCTGGTTGAGGTGCAGATTTGGAGATTTGCTTTTGTCTGTCTACCCCAGGGCAGCTTCTGTAGTAAATGAGTAACTCACCTCCAACTGTGAAGTGAAAAAATATACAGACACTTGTGAAGCATCTTGAAAATTGCTATAGAAGACAGATGCCTATTATTATAAGTGACAATGATACGCAAAATAATGGCATACACTTTTCAGTAGCTTCTCGCCCAATTTGCGTAATACATAGCTTCAGTATCCTCGCTCCTGCCTTCTACAAACCAACTATAATTAAGGACGGGACACTCCCATTGACTTAAGCCTTATTTAAAAAGATCTAACCTCTTTCTAATCCTGTGCATTGTGACTGATCTGACATACATAAAGACTTTGCAACAAAAACTAATTAGTGTACTAACAATGCTTTTACTCCTAATTTACCTTCCGTATTTGTGCTGGACCAATTTTATCTATGCAGCTGTTGTGTATCTCATGTCTCTTTATGACAGCGTGCATACTTCTGACACTGCCCCATGGCTCTTTGTGTAATAGTAGACGCATTGTGTAGGGCTTTGTTGGCAGCTTCAGCCCAGCGTTAGCTACTGTTACCAGGCATCCCGGCTATGCTCTTCATTGTGCAGCGGGGGATCTATTTCGGCACGTATACAGTTCTTCATAAATCCCAGCCGCGCGTGTGAAAATGCCAGTCAAAGTTCAGCCCGCTCATGTTCATTTCATGCTTGAGTTTGCAGTGGATGAATGAATGAACGAGTGAGGCTGTGTGTTGACGGTGCGCAGGCGGGCGTGTAAGTATCACATGAGGGTGAGGAAGAGCGATGAAGAGCATTAAGAGTCACTGCGTCCTACCTGATTTAGAACACAAGTCATCCATCTTTCAACACTAATAGTGATTTTGAGGGAGTATTATCGTAAGAGGCGGTGTCCTAACTGAAGAGCACAGATTTTAAAGTAGATAGGAATCACTGTTGGGCAAGTTACTTCAAAACTGTAATGTGTTATTTATGACTTGTTACTGTCATTTCAGAGTAATTCATTACATTACAATATTACTGAATTTAAAATGTAAGGCATTACACGATTATTGCAGCACTTTTATGTTACTCTCACCAAAATAACTGTCGCTGATAGTCAAAAAACAATCAGTTCATCGGCTGCACTTAGCCCCAAGAAAAAGGACCGACACAGAGCTACGTGCCTGTCCTTTCACCCGCGGTTACCTGACGACCTACATGGGCGCACCTCCGGGTCTGTCCTGACATTCTGAACCATAACGATGGTGTTTCACCGCTGCTGATTTTAGCGACTTTGTATAAAGAAAAGTGAAAAACCCATCACTTCAATCCAGAACAAAAAAGCATTGTAATGCACATTACTGACATTTGTACCAAGTAAAATATTACAATTTTTTCTCTGTAATGTTGGAAGAAGGGAATAACATCTTTCCCCTTGATAGAATTCACCAAACATTCTCTTTGTTCCAGCTTTAAATCCTCAATCTCAAGAATTGTTGCCAACACAGAATGTATGGCTCTTTGCTGATTAGTTGGTGCCCAAACTCGCACTTCCAGGGTTCTTGCAAACCTTCTAGTGTATTCCGATTCCTGACTTAATCGCTGGAGAGAATTGAAATTGTATGGAGGCACTAGGTAGCGCCAGCCTGGCTAATGTGCATTTTTTTCCTTCTATAAAATAACATTAATGTTTAAAGCTACCATTTGTAGTTAAATTGGCGGACCCGCCCCTGGTGTATTCTCACATAACACCACTAGATGCTTTCTCCATTACTGTTGTCTGATAGTGTGTCAAAGAAGACCACTGAGCACAGGTAAGTCTGAACAAAGGCCAGGTAAGTGGAGAACCGGTTTTACATCTACAGGTAAAAAAATCTAGTAAATAAACATACAGATATTAGCTTTAAAATAACATTTCTTCTCGATAATCCATGGTTTAAGTGTGACTCAACTTGGAATGGAATGATCTTCTATTCAAGTATTCAAGACGTTAATTAGAAAACATAGTTAGACTGATCAGTTAAGTGCTATCATTCATTGGGATTATTATGAATTGCTTAGCTTTAATTAACGTAATGATTTATGTGAGTTATGTGTCTTGCGTGTCTTTAACATAAATGCCACAGCGCTCCTCTCTCCTCTGTGCACTTGCAACGGAAAGAGATGCAAAATAAATCTATTCACAAGTACGGTTTTGTTTTCTTCTTAAATGACTTGACTTGGCAATTTGCCTGCTGACATTTGAAAGGACGCCGCGCCGCAGTGTATTCGACAAACTGGAAGCGAAGTTGCTTTTGTTCCCTGTCACTGAATTTCTCAATTTGTGAATCACAGAAAAGGTCAAGTTTGGGCCTTATGGATTTTCGTAATGGATTTTACACTAGGAACGAGTCAATTCTGAAACAGTGGCCATATTGTACTCTATGTGTTCAGAGAGTGGCAGGTGAAATGCTTTGGATAAAACTTAACAGTAGCTTTTTTTATGTAAGTCAATAATAGCCACAGTATACAGTACTGCTCACATTTGAAGAGAGTTGTGTTAATGGGTTTTGTGGCATACTGAAAGAGCATTTACTCCTGAACTAATGTTACAATTATAAATATGAGACTTGATTTCTATACTACTTCGTAACCACAATGAAAACACTTTTATTTTATTTATAGAATGTAATTTTCAATACCGTTTACCAGTTCTAGTACTGATTATAGATTCAGTATTTCGTTTCAATACAGGTTCAAGTATTGGTTATGGGTATATATATATTACTAGCCTACCCTTTTATATTGAGAGGTTGTTGGTTTAACTCTTTTAACAGTGTGAAATTAATTGTATGTATTGTGAGTAGGGATGTAACAATAACCCAAATATTGTGATATCGTATCGTCAAAGTTCTCACAATAATATCGTGGACCATCACAATATATCGAATTACAAGTCTCTTTGCTTAAATTAAGAGTTATGGTGCAGCAATAGCTCAAAAAAGACAGAGGGAAACTACATAGACCATGATCCTTTGCTCCATTTCAGTGCAGACTACAAGAAGAAATAGCAGTTCTAAGACTTTTAAAGTTCTTTGGATTAAGTCTTGTCAAGGCATTTCAAGAGGAAAAAGTTCAGTTTTGTTAGCCTCCACAAAATATCACAATAAATATCATATTGTGAGATGTATATTGTGAAAATATTGCATAAATATCGTAAGAGATTTGGATATTGTTACATCCCTACTCGTGAGCCTCTCCAGCATACCGTGAGCTTTCCCTATGAAATTCGCAATAAATATTGTACAGTGAGGTTCATACTGTGACGATATCGTATTGTGAGACTTGGATATCGTTACACCCCTAATAGTGAGTGCACAGTGAGTGTGTTGTATGTATAGTGCGTGTGCTGGTTTTATGTACATTTGTGCGATTGTTGCTGTACTTTCCCTTCTCCTGTAGATGATTTCACATCAACCTGCCGAGGGACTGAAGATGGTAATTAGCCACGCTGGTTATAATCTTTACATATTTACATACAAGAAAGAAGAAACAAGATTGCAGTTATTATTATGAGTTGCTTACCAGATGCCTTGTCCTGGGTTTCAGATCATATCACAGCAGTCTAATTAAGCCAATAATATTTAATACAGTTTGGGTGGTAGGTAAAATGAATATAGTTTACTTTTTGTTGTAATATAGCACATTCTTTGGTCAGTAATAGAAATGATCAGGCTGCATTTTTACCTTTTGGATATTTCACAGGAGAGAACAGTGTAATCAATGAAAAAACATACTGTGTAAACCATCGGATTAAAGGAGTTTGTTATCCATAGCGTTTGGTTACAGTCAAATGAAGCTTGTTGAGGATAGCAGTTATAGGAGCGAATTTGAAGCACAGTTCCATATTAGGAATTTATTCACGGACAAAATAGCAAAATTAAAACACTATAGATCGTGTAGAGTGGGTTAATATGAAGGTTTTAAGACCAAAATGACGAGACTCAATGCAGTTACAGAGAGAGGGGCAACATTTTTTCAGTGTAAAGTCAATTGGAACCAGAGTCGATGTCTATGGAAAAAAATGACTCTTGCCCCCCATCTGGGAGTATAACATCATCGCAATCTGAAAACCACAATATTTTACGCAAGTTTTTCTTAACATATCTAAACTTTTGCATCATAATCTATTGGGGACATGTTATTAATACTTTTCCATCTATTCCATCTCCTCTGACTGGTTCCACCACATTTTGCACTTGAAGCTCATTAGCTCGCATTGCCGACCTGAGGATAATTACACTGCATTACTTTTTCCTTTCCACATTTCCTGTCATGAGAAATGGTGCCATCTTGAGCTTGTCATTATTCCCAGTGGACACCTTTGTGTGGAGTAAACCCTTTCTGTCCCCTTATACAAGCTGCCATTAATAGAAGTCTTCTTTATGCTTCCCCTCTTGTTACCACTGCTCTAGTTTATGATGTTGCTCGCCGCTGAAGAGCCCCGGGCCTGTTTTATCTCCTCCTCGGTGTGTGTAGGGCACTTAAAGTTAAACCTCGCTGTTTACGGCTCCCACTCTAACCCTCCGTCCTGGTCCCCGCTTCACTGTAGCCTGTAAAAAGCCAAAGTGACGCGAGGTGTTGTGTGAAGGAGGTGAACAAGGCCCCCAGCGAAGTGTAAGTATAACACAATGTCATACAGGTAATACTAATGTACATGCAAGCCAGGGAAGTGAAATGGAAAAAAGATACTTGAGGTGGCAGTAGCTCAGTTGGTAGAGCGGTCAGATCCCCTCATTGGCACTGTTTTTGTGTGCTTGAGCAAGACACTTAAACCACCCTTGCCTCCAGCATCTATGTGTGGTAATGGATGAGTAGAAGCCACACTTTTCCTGATTCTTGGACAATAAAACACTACACAGCCAACTTATTTTGACATCAATATCAGCTTATACATTAGGGTTGAAGGATTAAACAATTTTAAGAAAAAAATGTAATAGCAATTTTTCTGTCAGATATTGCAATTTCAATTTCGTCCATGTTTTAGTGCACATGGACATTTGCAAACATCACAGAAACTTAAATCATACCAGAGTCCTGCACCGACGATTTGATGCTGGACCGTTTGCGCACATTTGTTTACGTTTTACAGAAACAAAACTTAAAACCACATGGCTACTTTGCATAAACTATAAGCACTGAAAAAACAGCTTGCCCCTTGTGCGCTGATGCGGTCAGCTTCTGTCGGACTAAAGGACATGACTCAGTGAAATATGAGTGTTCTTTCTGTGACAGAGGATGTGCTGCTGATGGTGAGTCTGTTCTGTGCTTCTATCGCTTTGGAGATGGTTCATGGTTACACTTTACATGAACGCCAGGTTTAAATCCTCGCCTCCTAGTGTTGTGCTGGTGAAGTACTATGTGGCACATAGACCACGATGCAGATCCAGAAATCTAAAATCATGGCGATAAAGCAACGGCAGCAGTGTGCACTGAGTCGACGCAGAACTAAACTTCACCCATAAAATTGGGCTTTAGGAGCACTGCAAAAATGCGTCTTTGACACTCCTAAAATTGTGTTGTCTGAGATCGCTATTTTTGGTCCAAAACGATAGATCGCTCGGCCCTATAAAGCCCTATTTGCATGGGATTAGTATTACCTGTGGACCTTTGGTGATTTGTAATAATTGTGGACAATACCTGAGATCGTAACCCCGTGCGAACGCACCATATCTGTAATTTGTAAAGTAAAAACTCCAACACAAATTACCTACTATATTTTGCCAAACATACAATCACACGTCCGGTGATACTACTAGTCCTGTGTGAATCTGTATCTCAGTGTTTGTTGTTGTAATTGCATACCTTTTCTGTCTCTTTCTTTTCTTTCCATATTCTTTTCTCTTTCAATCTCTGTGTCAGTGTCAGTAAAATAGAGTAATTTGCTGATCCCGTGCGAATGCGCTGCAAGTAACACAGAGGTGGGGCGGTGATTTGCAATTACTAGATGTCCCCAGGTTGTTCTTGTCCCATGCGAATAGGGATTGTGATACATTTTGCTCAAATACATGGAAAGAAATCGGGTATAGGCTCTTTAAAATTAAATTAAAGTTACACGTGAGCAGTAAGTTTCCATTTTTCCATTGTGCTTGATAACAGATTGATGAACATGTGTTTCATTGGACAGACCACTTTGAACTGCAGCTTTTGTGGTCTCTTAAAAGCATTTTGTTATCACATGATCTATATTCTTTTATATAAGCCACCGTTTTCCTTTGACCAAATTAACATGTTGAAATTAGGCTGTCTTTCACTTTTGACTTTCCCTTTGATTTCCTGGTTTGCTCTGAGCCTCTGCTGTTGTCTGTGGTATTGTCATGTGTTGTAAGTTAGCGACGGCTGCTTCTTTGGCCACAGGCTGTTTGGCACCGCTGCACCCGTGGTACCCAGCCTCAGAGCCGCACTTGTTTACTGTTGCTGAAATTTATGCATCAAACAAAAACATTGCTGGAATGCTTTTGAACGTGTCTGCACAACAAAGGAAAGGCTCCTGTTCCACGTAAGGCCAGAGGAGCCGGGGAGCACACCTGTGGATAATGCCTTGGAGAGGTCTATTATTGTCCAAACCAAGGCTGGGATTGGTGATACTGACAAAAAATATATTTATCTTTATTTAATCCTCCCAATAACAATAATCAGATCATTTTTAGTTTAACATTAAATGTTAAAAAGAATAAGCTATAGACTTGTAAAATAAACTACGAAAGTGTAAAAATACCTAAAAACTGCATGTTTATTATTATAAAGGCACACAGAGTAACTTTTCTGCTTGTTGCCATGGAGATTTTTTTATTTTGCCTGGAATGAAACCATTTCCAAAGAAACAAATAAAAAAGAAGCAAGCCAAGTTACAAGTCTGATCTGTGGAGAGGCGACTACGCTGACAATGGGAATGCGTGTTTTTTAAGATATTTTTGAGCAATAAAAATAAAGTATTTTTCAGACTATAAGTATAAGTATAAGTTGCACCAGCCAAAAAATGGTTAATGAAGAAGAAAAAACATATATAAGTTGCACTTTTTGGAGGAAAATTATTTTATAAAATCAGACACCAGGAACCGACATTTCATCTTGAAAGACAAGTTATAGTTTTAACAATAGAACAGAGAACAACAGGCTGTTAACGTCACATATGAACAGTTCTTCAGATAATTATAACATAAACAACAGAACAGAACAAGTTTACCAAACTCTCCATCTCACTCCAAATCACTAAATCCATTGAATTCTTCATCCTCGGTGTCACTTCTGAGCAACTCCGCGACCTCTGGTGGTAAAAGGAGCACCACTTCCCTTGCATAGCTGTCGTCAGACTCAGCATCAGTTCCAGTTAGAATTATTCCGTCCTTTCTGAAGGCTGGTTTCGGTTGTCACTGAAGTCACTTAAATAAAAAATGTTCAGTGATACAGAAGTAATGGTGCGATCAACTGACCTGATACCAGACAGAACAGCAGCTCTTTCTGCAGGAGACATGCACAGTAGAACCAAGTGACAGTGGTACAGGAGTAATAGGAGCAGCAGATACTGACACACAAGACTAGAGCGCCCTCTTGAGGCTGTCAGTGTGAAAAATTTAATATACAAGTCGCACCGGAGTCGCAGGACCCAAACCATGAAAAAAGTGGGACTTACCATACCTGTAATTTACTTAATGTATGAGAGATCATTTTTACAGCATACTGTGGAACATTCCAGGCAAAGCAGTAATATCTCCATGGAGACAATTATGCGGCACACCCTCTATGTGAAAAGTTGTATAGTGCACTTTTAAATCATCTAAATTTTGCATCCCTTCAAAACTAAAACTTATTTTGTTGACAGTATATCGCCCCCTGTAGACCCAACCACAACTCGCACAGGGCAAACTTTTATATTTCTAGAGATGTTATTGGTTTTGTTTGTGTAGTCAAACTAGAGGGAAAAACACTGTTGTCATTTGCAGTGCCACTCAGACAGATACAGATTTTGTTCTAATATTTTTTGAATGATGTGATAGCTAGAATAATACAGGATGTGATTTCTTTTCAAGCATTTGTGATTCATACAGGGAGCAGACAAAAACTGAAAGTGCAGACTCTTTTTAAAGTTGAATGCGATTTTCACCTTGACTTTCAAAGATTTATTTTTGCAAGCTCCAGTCAGTCGGTAACCTTTGCTTGCTTCAACCTATGATCTCGAAATTTCAAAAAACACACATAGCCTTGGACTCCTTTTATTTGCAGAATCGAATTAGCCAGACCGAAAAAGCCAGGATTTCACCCCATTATAGTCAGTGGTTCCCCGATAACATATGCCGCCACACTTCCATTATCACACCCATCGGCCCCTCCTCTGCAGTCTGTTTGCCATCTGACCCACGGCTCACCCCGATCGGGCAGCAGGCCTTTATGTCCTCGTGTCTTTATGGTTGGAGTCTGCTTTGGGTGGCGGGTGCGGGCCACTGCAGGGGTGAAAGCGGGGCACCCTTGAACTCCCTGCTGAATGGTCACACTAGACAAATTTGACCTCAATTTGACCCGGCAGATGGAACCCTATCTTTGCATTCCTCCTCTTTCAATAATAGTCAGGCAGTTCAAAGAAGCGCTGGAGGATGAAAAGATGTATTTTACCAAGGTACATTACTTTACAGATATTTTCAAAAACTTTTACTCCTCATTTTTTGTTTACATATTGAAGAGGAATTGTGAAGTTATAATAAGTAGTAGATTTGTCAAAAATATCAAAAATGAGATGGTAATCGATAGGGGTGTACGAAAATATTTATTCAGTGATATATAGTGATACTTCATTGCATTCTCGAATAGATTCAAAATGCATCTGAATCGATTCTTAAAATACTTTTCATTAAATTCATTAGTTGCATTCACTGTTCTCAACATTTTAAAAAAGTAATAATTTACATTTCATACAGTTTGGTTCTCGTGAAGGGTGTAGTTGACAATATTAGTGGAAGTAATTATTGATAAATTGCAATATCTTCCATTGTTTTAGGATTGGGATATATCATGATGTATCGAATCATAACATGTCATAATAAGTATTGTATTGTCAGACTCAAGGAAATGCACACCCGTGATAATCAATATAAAAATTTGTGTTGAAACTACATAATAATTTTAACAAGTATTGAAATGTTATGAGCCTTTCCTGAACAGCTTTAAAATTATCTTGAGCTGTATCAGAAGTTTAAAACCACATGTACACGCCCATAGACCACAATGGAACCTACCTGGACCACTGAGGGATAACAGAGATATAAGGCCAGATAGTAATATAAAAGAAAGTACAATTTAATCTTACATTATTGTATAGTCTAAATAAAGAATGTTTTTATTATCGTAGTATCGGTGTTGAGAACAGAGTCTTTACCTAGTATCGAAATTGAGTCTAAAATTTTAGTATCATCATGACAACACTAATATAGCCAGGTTGGCGCCACCTGGTAACTCAGTTTCATTTCTCTCCAGTGACTAGGTCAGGAATTGAAATACACTAGACGGTTCGCAAAAACCCCGGAAGTGTGAGTCCAGGCACCAGCCAATCAGCGAAGAGCCATAGATTCTGTGTTGGCAACGATTCCCGAGATCGAGGATTTAAAGCCAGAACAAAGAGAATGTTTGTTGAATTTTATCAAGGGGAAAGACGTTATTGTCCTTCTTCCTACAGGATTTGGGAAAAGCTTAAGTTACCAGTTAGCCCCATCAGCGGTGCATTACATATGTCATGACCAAATAGCAGTGATTGGTTAAATAAAAAATGTACCTGCCTAACAATGAGCGAACAAATCCTAATGCTGTGAGGTCAGACGGTTTCCACGAAGTGAAACCAGCTGATGAATCAGGCTAACACTAGTAAGCAATGACAGTATTGTAGTACTGTTGTAGAATAAACTGAAGTAGCTCGAGAGTTGGAAGAAGAGACATGACACTGGAGTTTTAATGCAGGAGGCATGAACCTTGAAGACATTTTGATTGTCCATTCCAGTCTGGCTATGCTCCTGTTGTACCTCTGATGACATAGGTCAATAAGCCTCATTATTGGCATTGGAGTACGGCAGTAGCGGTTGCTGTGGCAGTAGGAGTAACAATAGTAAAGTACCCATTGTGGGAAGAGCAACAGATGCAGTATTGGCAGCCTAGCAGTGGTTGAAGTACAACTAGCAGCATCAGTGTTCTCAGCAGTTGCTCTCTACATGTTGTATTTTATGGTAACAGTAGTCAAAGTATTTGTAGCAGTGTTAGTAGTGCTAGAAGTAGTAGTAATATGCTAAAGCCTTATTTCACATTAATCCCAGAGAAGGAAGTCACATTGAGTTGTTAAGATATAAAAGGCACCGTAAATCCCCTACTGTATTCATTCAAAACTGGGTTGACGCAATAGACACCTGTAGGCTTAGTCTTTTGCGGTAGCTGGACAATGCTTAATTAGCTCCTAAACAAAAACTGGCGGGGGATCAGAGGGGGCAATCACAGCGGCCTGTCCCTTTGAGCTGCTCTCCCTAATGGCCCCCGTCCCTCCACTTGTTGTGTCTCCCACGACGTGCTTCCTGGCTACATAAAAGACACGCATTCCAAAAAAAGCAGCCCAGGACTCAGCAGACAGTAGCCAGCCCCCGTAAGCTCCTTCCTCTCTCTTAGATATTGACTTTGCTCCCTCCAGAGTGTTCACCTCCACTGTGGATGTTTGGTTCCCCGTGGCGACCGGTTGGGCTTTCATCTCCTCCTCTCACAAGCCCGTGCCCCTGACTTTGGTGGTCTGGTTTATGGTGTTTGTATGCAGGGCGGTGTTGGCACGCTGCTGGGGGCCTGTAGGGAAGCGGTTCACTCGAGAAAGACTTTGTTCAGACCAGGAAATAAAACGGGTAGTGCAGTCCATGAGGTGAGACTAAGGGTTAGGCTGCTATAAAAGAAGTAATAATGAGTTTAAAGGTGTACTATCCACTTCTAGTTACATATTCTACAAGGAAATGCTATTGCTTTTCCTAAAATGTTACTCAGTGTGGCATTAGACTTATCCATGGAGACAAGCAAATCATGTCACCAGGCCAAGTTACATGTTAGATCTGTGAAGAGGCGACCCAGTTCACTGTGGTTGGAGTACTCGTCGTCTGATCCGAAGGCTGATGGTTCAATTCTGTCTCTCAACATAAAACATTGGTACAAACACGTTGGTAAATTGATTATATCCCATAATTCCAGCTCTGAATACTGTCTGAGTCTGCACACATTGGTGTATGAATGTGTATTTCATAGGAATGTAACGATATCCAAATCTCTCGGCACGATATTATCATGATATGCATCTCACGATACAATATTTATTGCGATATTTTGAAGAGGCTAATATAATTGTAGATGGGACACTTTTTTTGCTTTTAAAATACCTTGAGAAGAATTTGGTGTGAATTATTACCGTCATAATCTCAAGAATTCAACTAAAAAACATATTTCTTCATGTTGTCTGCGCTGAAATGAATCATTGGATATGTAGTTCCGTATGTTTATAAGATGTTGCTACTATAAAAGTATACATTTAAGCAAAGAAACTTGTAATTCGATATATTGTGACAACCCACGATATTATTGTGAGATGTTTGACAATATGATATCACGATATTTCAGTTATTGTTACATCCCTAGTATTTGAAGGGGTGAGTGACTTTGCTTGCCTAGAAGGTAGAAAAGTGCTGTATCTAAATGTGGCCATTTACTGACTTATCACTTACTGACATTGCAAGTTTTTCAAGATCTTTTTCAGCAATAATACACACATAGTGACTAAATGCTAGATAGATAAATTAATGCCATGTTGTGGAACATTCCAGACAAAGCAGTAGCATCTTCATTCTTCACGGAGACAAGCAGGTAACAGAAAAGTTCCATTCCAGAAAACAACATAAAGTTTTGTCAAAACAACACAATACAAATTTGGTCTGTGATTTCTCATTCCATCACACAGCAGGTAGAGTTTGACAGACACTTTTATAGTTCTGAAGCAGCGGATCGTTCAAAGCGGCACTGCCACCCCACGCTGCGTCTCTGTGCGTCGGGTTTACACACAGGCCTGTTCATTTGTGTTTGGACATGAGCACCGCCAAAGAAAACAAATATGACGACAGCCCCGCAGCAGGTCAGCAGCCATCCCCGCTTGTTTGTGCGCCCATGTTATCATCTCCGCTTTCCTGTCAAAACAGGAAGAGGCAGGGGTGAAAATGGAGGCTAGGAAAGTGCTCCGTGGATGTGTGTTGGCTCGGACCGCGCTCAGTCTGACAGAAGTGACCCACAGAGCAGGAAAAACAGAGAGGGCTCAGGGCGCGGTGGCATACTTCTCAATGTTATTTTTATCACAGCACAAAAGCACAGCTAGAGATGCTTTTCACAGCTGTTGACTCAGGTTTAGGTCATGGTTGCCATAAAAGCGGTAACAGCCAAAGGTGCGTGCCCCATCTGGCTGTGCGGTTCGGCCCGACGGTATCTAATGATCCTCCGGTCTGTTTAGGAAGGGAAATCCGCTTGGGGTTTTAGTTACTCATGAAAGCGAGACAGTCCTCTTCTCTGGATGATCTCTGGACCTCCTCACAATACCTTTTCCTCCAGCTGCAGTTGTCACGGGCTGCTCCATCCATCATATGTATTTGTGCGATCACTAACAGGATGGTACGTAATCAGATCAGACTAGAGCTGGTGCTCAGGCCTGTCATGATAATTCCTATATCGACTTACCGTTCAGTATTAAAAGATCCACAATATATTTTAGGCACAATGTAATCTTCTTCCCATATCTGTGACAAAATGCTTTTCTTTTAAAATCAACATATCATGATTCACTGATTTTCTCTTGGAAGCAGCTCTGTCCCAAGACACCTTTTCCCCAAACATGCCTCCTATTGGCCAGCCAAAGCAATGCTCTGAGTTTATTCAATTGCAATGAAGTGTGAATAAAAGGTTTGCATGAATAGTAATTCTGGGTATCATTAAGAAGTTTTCGATACGATACATACCTTGATACACAGGCCACGATACGACACTTATCTTAATATTGTGAGCATTTGATTTGATACGATTCAATAAAAAATAAAGGCTAAATCATGGCTGTGATACTAAAAGTCTTTGTTAAACCATCTCTTGTGCAAAGTTATATGAAAGTAATATGAAACATGCCCATTTTAATCATCAAAACTGTGAAAATGTCAAATTTGTCGCATAAACGCGCTTCCTTCCTCTAAACAAACATAACTGTAGCCCTGTAACAAAATAATTTAGTAAAATATACCAAAAAATACTCTTGGTGATATACAGCAGTCCACGATATCAATACTGTATTGTCACATTAAACGATACAGTATATCGATATTATGATATTTTGAAGATTAAAATGTTTGTGTTTCCTATTAACTTTGCACAAAAAGTTGTTTAACAAAGACTTTTAGTATCACAGCTATGATTTAGCATTTATTTCTTATTGAACTGTATCAAATCAATTTGAAATATATCGTAGCGAATCAAAAGTGCACTGTATCTTGATATGTGTCGTGGCCTATGTATCGAGGTATGTATCGTATCAGCAACTTCTTAATGATACCCAGCCAAGTCCATACTATGTCCATCCTGTTTATCTCAATATTTTCTGAGACAAAATATATTGTACTTCAAATTTGTTTTTTTTCTCATGACAGGCCTACTGCTGTTGGTTTTTATGAGCACATTCCTCTGTGTGTGGTTCAGGGGTTATCACAGAGCAGGTAAAAGTCCCAGTGTCTGCTCTGATACTGCTAAATGAGAAGGCACAGACAGGCTCGGCGCACAAACAGCTGATTAGCCACTCAGCTAATTATTGACTGGTGTCACAGGATAACCATCTCCACCTCTGCTCTGGTCGGACCACCGCTTTGTGAAACTGAGAGTTGCTTCTGTGGAATCCCAAGCGTTTCATGGCACAATCTGAAGGGGCTCTTTATTGCCTTTAAAAACAACCACTTGTATCTGAAGAAGAATGCTGTTGTTGGATAACCTGACCAGCCAACCTAAACCAGGATTTTATACTTTTATTGTCAAACACTAAAAGTTACATATCAATAATAAGAGAAAGGCCGGATTCTTTGTACTGATTCCGTTCTACTTACTGCTTTTTTACAATTTTCAACACAAAATTTAAGTAGTTTCTTTAAAGTGATAGTGTGCAACTTCCTGGAGGTGGAAAGAATCAACTGGACGATTCCTTGAAAATATAAAGTTATAAAATTGATGGGGATAGATACATTTTATGCCATAATGAGGCCCTCCTCCAGGCCAAATAAGAGTCAGGTTTGTTAAGATGCAAGATGCAGTCATTATGATATGATATAAGCCATTTTTTTTGGTCTATTTTTGTGAAAAAGTTATATACTATGGCTTTAATAATACTATGTGCTCTTTTACGAGTTCCTAGATCAAAACCATTCAAAATGTATTCATGGAAGGTGCAAATGTGTAGTCTGATTCATCAGCCGGTTTCACTTCATGGAAACTGTCTGACCTCGCACCATTAGGATTCGTTCACTCGACTCGTTCACTTTTTTCAATTTAAACAATCGCTGCTATTTGGTCGTGACGCACAATATGTAATGCGTGAAATCCCATAGGAAGAAGGGCAATAATGTCTTTCCCCTTGATAAAATTCTTTGTCTCTTTGTTCCAGTTTTAAATTCTCAATCTCGGGATTCGTTGCCAACACAATGTATGGCTCTACGCTAATTGGCTGGTGCCCAGACTCGCACTTCTGGGGTTCTTGCAAACTGTCACGTCTAGTCCGATTCCTGACCTAGTCACTGGAGAGAAATGAAATTGAGCTGAGGCACTAGGTGGCACCAGCCTGACAAGCAAATGTGTCCCTTTCTGTTATATTTTTCAGGATTAGTACGTGTTCATAAGAGTGGATTTAAACAATTTGAAAAGCAAACAACCCAAGATTTGTTTCATTGTATGTCCAGACCTTCTTTGTCTTGAAATGTGACACTAGCCATGCTAATTGCTACATAAAATGGATATCCGCAGAACAGACTTTATCATCTATATGTATTACGCTCTCTGACCCCGCTGACCGTACCTGATATATGTTTTCCCAGCATCCTAACAGTGACATTTGATGACTGAACATGAGCTATGCCTTCTTCGCTGGCCAGTTCTTGTGAGACCTGCTCTTTTTCGCATGCTTTAGATTAAGTCTTGGCGTGTGCTAGCTGACCGGGCTCTCCATGTCATCAGCGAGGGGTCAGAGTTCATTTGTCTTTCTCCGCACAGACCTACAGGGTGGTGCTTCCAGAGAGCTAGGAGAGGGGGCCGCACGAAGACTGACCCCTGCCAGCCGCGCAATTAGTTACCCTTTGACCTCTCGGGCCTCCAATCAAACGCCAGACACAGATCAGGCATGCTTCTGCATCTACCCAGCTACTTTACATACAAGTGTGAGGCGGCCAAAAGAACATGTGGAGACCATCTTTGTCAAGAATGAACTGAACTGAGCACTGCATAAAACATACACCCCCATATTTAAGGGAACATATGTAAAATCTACTTTTATTTGCTTTTCCGCCATGCCGATTCCTATATATTTGAGGTATCCAATATTCCCCTACATTCTTGGCTTGAGTGCTTGTTTTCACCTACCCCCTATCTCCTCCCATTTCTTTGTCACATAGCCACTTTTCATTAATAAAAGTAAGTTACTGAAAATCCGCCACTTACTATGGTGAAAGGCTATTCGAACCACCACCACTGCACACGCCACATTCATATTAGGCAATGTGGGTGAAGTTCCTTGCTTAAGAACACAGCAACAGGTTTGCCACTGTGCACCGGATTATAAGGCGCAATATCAATAATGTTGAATTTTCTCGTCTATTTTCATACATAAGACACACCGTATTATAAGGTGCATTAAGCGAAACAAACAGACGACACTTGAGACTGACTCCTTAGCCCAGGCGTCCACGAAGCATTGGCTGATCGTCACGCAATTCGTCCGGCGTTGCCTCCCTGAGTTGGTGAATGTGTATTATGAATGTGAATGTGGGTGGATAGTGGAAGTTTGTTTTTTTTATTTCCTACAAGGAGAACTCAAATATACATTGAGTAATAATGTGTCTAAAGGTTGTATAGAGGATTTTCCAAGGAACGAGAAATCCAGCGACTGTTTGTCCTTTTTCAAATGTTGCGCATGCGTGAAACCACCCCCCCTCCCCTACAGCTCCCTACGTAGAAACGCCTCCTCCCGCCTCCTCCTTACGCCAGAAACAGGTTTGTTTACAGCCGGTGCGCTGCACATGACTTGTAAACAACTAACTACAGTGTTGGTTAGGCAAGGCGGAGAAGTGAGGAGCGGGGGGAGCGGGTGCGCGGACATTTCGTGCACGGACGAGAAGTGAGGAGCAGGGAGAACAGTGGAGCAGGAAGAGGAGAGAGGAGAGGGGAGCTGTGCGCGGAGATTCCGTGCCCGGAGAAGTGAGGAGCAGGGGGAAGAGCGGATCGGGCAGCGGGGAGAGGAGCAGGAAAGGGGTGCAGAGAAGGTTGCGCGGAGATTCAGTGCGAATGAACTAGCTACAACACACAGCAGCAAGCGGACTTTTTCTTTGCCTTGAAAATTATGTTTTCAGACATAGGATATCGCTTTCGTGTCCTGAAAAACGTTTGACTAGCTCTTGGAAATAAAGTACGTTTTCATAATAAGCAGAAGTGACCTGTCCAGGAGTAATTTGGCGACCAATGCGTCTGCTTCAGTCGCGCCATCGCTGGAATGAATCTTCAAGAATCACCTTAGTTTGGCTTCGCTGCTTTTCCCCTTGTCTTCTTCTTTCAGCAATCTCAAAAACGGACTTTCTTTTGTGGCTAACTGCTCCTGGATTCTTGTCTGCCATTGCAACAAACTTTGTGCTAACTGCGAGGAAGATATAGGTCAAAAAAAGCCACTAAGAACTGTTGCGTTGGTGGAGTAAACAGCGTCTGTGCGGCTTGCGTCTGTGGACTGCGTGACAGGCGTACGTAAACCACGTACCGGCGGCATGCAGGCAAGTCAGTTACGCTAGAAATGTAGGGAGATTGATTGACAGCCTGTCAGCTAACAGATAACGAGGCAGTGTCGTTATCTATTGGCAAATGTTTAGCTGGCCCCACCACGTCCAGAGTTGATGAATTTTTATTCTCTTTTTTTTGGTCATCATAATTACAAGGCTGCTGCATCTCTATAATGCTATCATTGACAATTTGAAACAAAAAAAAATCCTCCATACAACCTTTAATACAGCTTTTGCACATTTGTTTACGTTTTACAGAAATGAAATTTAAAACCACATGGCTAATTTGCATTAACTATATGTGCTGAAAAAATAGCTCACTCCTTGTTCCCTGATTCGGTCAACTTCTGTCGGACTAAAGGACACAACTCCACAAGGCTCCTGACTACGGTACCCATAATGCTCCGACAATTCATCAAGCGGTGTGGCTTCGTAGTTTCGCACGAAAACATTTTGACAGATTTTTGAGCGCCGTGTACCACATAAAATCAGTTCAAGGTCAGTAAACACAACCAGGATTAATACATAAGGCGCACCATCCATTTTAGATAAAATTAGGATTTTAAGTGTGCCTTATAGTCTGAAATATATGGTACTAACCGGGCCTGTCTTCTTTGGCTTCTGACATCCAACGAGATCAGGGTTTGACAAGGAGGTTTAGCCACATTCGCATTCGTTACAATGAACAAAGTGTAAAATAATTATCTCCAAATGCTGTAGTTTCATACTTAATATCTGAAAATCCACAATATGTCCCCTTTAATGACAAATCTGGCAGCTATCCACTTTCTGTATCTCATAAATGTATAAAGCTCCATTTGGCCCGAGATACATTGCCCGTGAACTAATGTACTCGGCAGCCTTAAAGTGACTATTGTTATTTAACTGCTGCTAACTCTTGTTCCTTATGCTCCGAGTGCAGTACAAGCTCATCACTCACGGCTAATGTAGACAGACAGACTCAGATGAACGCAACACTTCCCTTGAGCCAAAAGTATAAATCTCATTGCCAAGCGCTTGACATCTCGCAGCTTTCTCGTCTTCCCTTTCAAGCTGAATCCCAGGGCGAGAAGTGAGATGTTGTGTATTGTGACATTTCGCATGAGCAGTCACAAACTCCACAAAACAGGATTCGCACAACTCAATAATGCTGCCAGCTACTCCAAGGCTGGGTGTAGGTTTGGGGAGGGAGAGTGACAGCAGAGGCGTCCTTGTCTGCCCCGCCTGGCATCGCAAACTGAGCGCAGATACTTTGTTTTAAAAGAGACGTCTGCTTAATGCCAAAGAGCTAACCTTGGATCTTGTTTGTTGCTGACGTATGACATGCAAAGGTGGACTGCTAGAACAAAACTGTCAGTCATCTGTGAAGCGGTTTTCTGTCAGTTTTAACCACTATTGTGTTTAAAAATGAATGCAAAATCATAATCTGAGTTCATCATAGATCGTAACTTGTCTTCCTTGTCAGTATCCATGAAGATGTTATTGGATCTATTCACGCTTACATCACAAACCAGGAAGAAGTTTGGAAACATGCCATGACAACTTCCGGTATAGTTACAGACACTGGGCTTGCTGACTGACTGTGATAAAACCCGCTGAAGTAAACGTCATCAGTGGTAAAATGAAAATTGCATACGTATGTGCTGTTTGGAATATTCTTGAATTTGGCGCCCTCCATTCACTGTCTTACGCTTATCTGGGGCCGGGTTGTGGGTGGGGGCAGCAGTCTAAGCAGGGACTCCCAGACTTCCTTCACCACGGATACTTTCAGAGACAAAGGCTACGTTCAGATTGCAGCCTGAATTGACCCAAATCCGATTTTTTGGCCCCTATGTGACCTGTATCTGATCTTTTAATGACAGTTTGAACGACACAGATCCGATTTTTTTCAAATGCGACCAAGGCCACTTAGACATGTGGTCCTGAAACCGATACATATCTGATCTTTTGACATGCGACTTCAGTCTGAACGGCCAAAGCATATTCATCCGACCTACACGTTATCAACAAGCCACAAAAGTCACTATTCTGCGCTGAAGTAGGTGAAAATTGTTAATGAACTCCGTGTCACTGAAGCGCAGCACAGCGCCGCTCACCACTCTTGGCTACGTCTGCGCATCCACAAGTCTGCGCATCCACACTTTCCTTTCAACGGATGTTGAAAGGAACGGCCAAAAACCTCGTCCTTCTCCTTCTCAATCTTCTCCTTAAAACAAGTAAGTTGTTCATGTTCTGGGAGGAATGAGAGGAACTTTAAAATCGCCAGGTGCTCAATGCTCGCGTCCATGTTTGGACAACTTCCATAAACACAGAGCACGCTCGCTGTGGATGAAATCATCGTGTCTTCCAGTGCACATGTGGGACACTTTCGGGCCGTTTACTGTTCACACTGGAGTTCACATACAAGTCGCATTTAATTGAAAATGTGAACGACCTCGCAAAAACATCGAATTTCACAAAAAAATCGGAATTGAGCATTAAGCCCTGCAGTCTGAATGTAGCCTTAGTCCCTCCATTTGGTACACTTATCTCTTCTAATCGCATGTACCCAGTGCGCTTGGAGTTATGTGTCAGTGGGGAAATTATAAAAACTGAGGTATGGTTGGAATTGTTGATTAGCTCAACATAACGGAACGCTACAGTGTAATATACAATGGTATAAACAAAAACATTGCTAGATGCTTAAGGGTTCATATGTTCACAGGGCTCAACATGCACAACATCTTCATTAATTTATGCATTACAATGAAAATATACCAATATACATGTACAAATACAGAAAAATACTAAATAAATACATTCATACTTTATATTTCAAATTCCGTACAAAGTGCTTTTGTCTTCATGGCTTTGGGATTTGTGAAGTAATTTAGAGAATTTATAGAAGAGGACAAGAGGGACTGAAATATAACAAATTTGGGTTTCAGACTGGAAAATTTAGAGCAATGGATATGAAACTTTGATAAGATTAGGATTAAGATCAACACACTTTTTTTTTTTTTTTTTTTTTTTTTTTTGCAGGAATATCTTTCTCAAAGACACCAAAAAGAACATGTTTTAAATTAAATTGTAAGGTTTTGTCAGACTTACTACTGCGAACGGAGCCCTCCAGGAGTCATTGCATGTTTCCAAACGTCTTCCTGGTTTGTGACGTGAGTCTGAAAAGAGCCTATTGCTTTGCCTGCAGTGTTCCACGGTATAGCATTAAACGCATCTGTCACCATGGAGACTAACATGTGATATCACCAAACCAAGTTAGACTACAGTCCGTAGAGAAGCCACCCAGCTGACAGTCAAAAATGATGTTTTTCAAGGTATTTTTAAACATGTGTTACTGAATAAATGCAAGATTTTAATGCCATCATCACCAAAAAGTTACAGAGGGCAGCTTTAACAGAGAAATATTTTCTTTTTTCCCTCTTGTGTATTTACCACTAACATATGTTTTGCTTGGCTATAGGATTTGCTAATTACTGTGTGTTTAATATCTGTCCAATTTAGTTTTTAATTCATCTTGCATTTCGCGTAGGAGGTTTAAATCAATAATTGTTGTTTTGTAGATTACTATAGCTGCGCTCAGCTGTGCCAAAAAAGACAAAGTATAGCAAAATGTGCATTAACATTTTTTTGATAAGCCATGCATTTTTACACAACATTCAATAGAAATCCTAGCATAGCCCCTAAGTGGATTAGCGCTCCCCATTCTCACCAGACATTGTTGTGCTTCTTGCTTATCTCTTGCCAGCAAATCAACCAAATGTGTCTAGACGTCTCAATTAGCAAGGAAAAAACAAGACAAAAGACACTGGTTAGCGCTTATCTGAATGCATTTCTATTCATCATAAACTGTTTTTTTATTTAAGACCAGCTAGCCTCCGCGCAGTCGCCGTTTGAACGACAATTATTACTGGTAATTGTGTTCGCTGGAAATCCATTGACATTGTAATAACATGTTCTGACTAGAGTTGAATTGTACCTACATTCAATACGCCGCTCTGTCTCCTGTCTTCCATTGTTCTGTCAGCATGTATGTCAGTTTGCCGCACAATACTCCACACGGGACGGGGGCGATCACCTTGGCCCGGGACTATTGTGGAATTTTAGAATGTACCGAAAAATGGGAAAATAACCTTTAGCGTCCTTTAGCGCGAGCTTTGTGATGCTAATCGGTTAGCCTGTTGCTCTTGCCGATCTCCGCTAGCGCCAGGGGTCGACAAATGAAAATTGAGATATCAGCGGAATGGGCGAAAAAGGTGGTGGTTTGACAATGTGCCCATTCTGACAGTTCATTATTTGGTGAAAGTAAACACACAAATGATGTATGTGTGTGTCTGTGTGTGTGTGTGTGTGTGTGTGTGTGTGTGTGGGTGGTGGGTGAGACAAAATTCCTGAAAAAATTGGAATATTTATCCATATGGCAACCTTCCAGCGTAATTACTCTGCCATCCGTTCTCAGAGACGGTCAGTTACGGCCATTTTTGACCCACATTGGTTCAAGTTGTTTGGGGTGGAGCCTTAGGGTGGAGCCTAGTGGCTCATAGCCAGCCTTTGTGGCCTGATTATTCTTTGTGTGGAAGCTGTAGGGGGTTGAAGCCATACAGTTTTTTGACCGTGTGATCAGGATATTTTGTGTATTCTTCAGTTATGAAGCTGCATCTACAATTAAACCTCATAATCAATATTCTGTAAGTTTGGACATTGAGTCTTTCAGTTTTCATCTTAGACACATGAGTCAAGCTAAAGCCACACAGCCCTCACAGCTATAGTGGCAGACTGGAGTTAAACTGCCACTACATTAAGTCAAAAAACTTGGCTGCTTTTTGGACTCTGAAGAAATTGTGGACTAACCAAACAAGATGACACTGGATGGATTATTGTTGTTGTCTTTGTTTGGAATATATACTGCACATTCCAGTTGAAACCAAAGATCAACTTTTGGACCAAGATGCACATGCATTTTGATGTGTGGAAAAGCCAGTGTCTTGCACTGTGCTTAATTGGATGTGATTTGTTGGGTTCTTTGTTCAAATGCCCCACACCACCAACTGAAGAGGAACCATGTGGAGCTACTACAGTTACAGAAGATGGACAAAAGATGTGCCAAAGACAACAGGACAGACAAAAGAGTAAAATATATCCATAACCTGGAAGAAGAACATCAAATGAAAGACTTTGATGAAGACTATGATATTGCTGATTTGGATAAAGAAATTGATGAAGATATGTTGAACTTTACTGTGGAAGATGCAAATAGTGTGACAAATTCCCAATGTTCACCAAGCCTGTCGCATTGTACAAGTGGAGCCGAACTTCCATAGGGAAATTTGGAGTTATTAAAGCGACAGATGGACATCACAGAGATGCTTGTGAAACAACTGAATATGGTGCAACTTCCCAAACTTGATATTCCTGTTTTTACTGGAGACCCTCTTGAGTTCAAGTCTTTTGTGAAAGCATTTAATCATGTAATTGGCTCAAGAACAGACAATAATTCAGATATGCTATACTATTTGGAGAAATATACAAGAGGTGAACCTCAGATGTTGATTAAAAGCTGCCAGCATATGCCATCATCTCAAGGATATGCTGAAGCTATGCGCTTACTGGAGGACTTCTATGGACATCCAGTCAGAATAGCCACTGCTCTGATGGACAAGTTGTTTGAATGGCCTCAGATACAATCAGAGGATCCTAAAGCTTTCAATAGCTTTTCCATTTTTCTGATGAGCTACTATAATATCATGAAGGAAGTGGATTACTTGGATTAAATGGACAGTACAACCAACCTGAAAATTGTCATCTCAAAGTTCCCATTTAAGACCAGAGAGAGAGAAGTGAGAGAATATGCATTTGACGTTTTAAAATAATACAGGTGCAATGGCAAAATTTGTCGATCTGATTTCTTTTGTCACCCGTGAAGCAAGAATTCTCAATGACCCAGTGTTTGGAAATCTTCAGTTCGCAGCTTCAAGAAATGTTGAAAAGGGGTCAGTTAAATTTGAGAGAAACAAGAACATCCTGAAGGGTAGACGAAGGAGTGCCTTTATCAAGCCATGCTTCTATTGTGAAAAGGCTCATACCTTTTCAGAGTGCTTCCAGTTTGCTTCTAGACGCCACCCAGAAAAACTTAGAATACTAAGAAAAGCAGGCCTGTGTTTTAGTTGCTTGAATAAAGGACATCTTGCCCAAAACTGCAGAAACAAGCTTTCCTGTTCTACATGCGCCAGAGAACATCCAAAAGTTCTCCACATCTATAAATCACAAAATCACCCCAAACGGGAAAGTTCTGGAAGAAACCAAGAACCTGATTTGATTCCTAGTGCAGCAGTATACTCAAGTTATGTTATGACTACCCCAATGGGGCCGGAATACCAGCGATTCATTTGATAGAATGAGAACTATGGACAAACAACGAGACCTATCAGACCTGTCTCTTCAGGAATTGTGGAAAGGCAACTTATGAAGTTACCTTGGACTAACTGGATTTACAATAGGAAATGGAAATGCCGGCATACGAGAGAAAGTGGAAGAAAATTAAACAGTGACAGCTAAAGAGACAATGATTTAACATCTTTTGAAACAATAATTTTTGATTGAAATAATGACTTGTAATTGTGGGGATATTATTGATAGAGTTAACATTAAACTAGATGTAATAGCTAAAAGCAAATTGAGTAACATTTAGTAGAAAGTAGAAAAGAAGGTTATTGGTAAATTGATAACTTATAGATGCAAAGAAAAATTGTAAATTTTCTGTTTGGTAATTATAAGTGCTCCTGCATTATAATTAGGGGCCGGGAGTGTTACGGCCATTTTTGACCCAATTGGTTCAAGTTGTTTGGGGTGGAGCCTTAGGGTGGAGCCTAGTGGCTCATAGCCAGGTGGCCTTTGTGGCCTGATTATTCTTTGTGTGGAAGCTGTAGGGGGTTGAGGCCATACAGTTTTTTGACCGTGTGATCAGGATATTTTGTGTATTCTTCAGTTATGGAAGCTGCATCTACAATTAAACCTCATAATCAATATTCTGTAAGTTTGGACATTGAATCTTTCAGTTTTCATCTTAGACACATGAGTCAAGCTAAAGCCACACAGCCCTCACAGCTATAGTGGCAGACTGGAGTTAAACTGCCACTACAGTCAGTAATGGGAAGAATACTTTTAAAATGTACTAGTATTTAGTTACAGAATATTGGATACCTGCATCAACCCCTTAACACCTGAATTTAGATGGATATAAAAAATGTTCTGTGTGTGTTTTTTGCCTTTATGTGTATGGTAAATTAAGTTGAGATTGCTAATTTAACTATAGCAAAAAAATAAATAAATAAAAAAAAAAGAAATGTGGATATGTTGCAAATTTGCGACAAGTGCTTGCCAAAGGTTCCTAGGAATTGTGGGAGTGCAGTCTTGATCTAAACAGTTTGTCGCATATTTGTGGCAGTCGGCGTTAAGGGGCTAAAATGTATTTTGTAATGTATTTTGAGACATGGTCCAATCAGAGTACTGTATTCTGAATTCTTAGAATACTTTTACATCGAGTTTAGGGTGACCAGCTTTTCAAAAAACTGGGACACCCACGGTTTAAGATGGTAGGTAATAATAAAATTGTGAAACAAGTGTGTAAATAAGGAAAATTTGTCTGCACTCGGCCCATTCATGACTAAAATGTGAGTCAGTATAGTCACATTTTCTTTGTGTGTTGGTCATTTTTAAGCAGCTTTTCTGTATTTTACCAAAACAAATGACAATTTATGGCTCTCTTTACTGTTGGCAGGTATAAAATTGGTCAAAAATGGTGACGCCTGGGACATTTCTGGTCTAAAACTGGGACAAATCAATGGTTTTGGATAAATCCACTGGGACAGGGGAGACAGGGCTCAAAACTGGGACTGTCCCGGGTAAATAGGAACGTCTGGTCACCCTTATCGAGTTGCATTTATTTTATAATGTAAAAACGTAGCATATTATTTAAAACATCTTTATATTTTTTTATTGTTTGTTATACATTTCCTATCACTAACTGTAGAAGGAAAAATCACACTGCTGCTCACCATAAGAACGGTGTTTGATATTTTTTGAGATCATGTACCTTAATGTATTCCTTTGATTTTAGAAAAGTAGTAACTATATTGTTATTACAGTTACTCAAAATTTGTATTCAGAAAACGTACTTGTTTTGTGACTTCCCAACACTGGATATAGTAATTGTTGCAGAAAATCTCCACATTTCAAATTATCATCACATCTAGACCATTTCATTTTCATTATTTTAAAAGGTAGCCTACATATTTTTGTGCAATATGTCGGAAGACAAATTTCCAGCTTAGTCATCCGTCTGCATTCCCAACGATTTAAATGTTGATGTAAAAATGCTTCTTTCCAATCTCAAACTGTGATTTTTTCCTCCCTTCAGAGAAAGCTGGCGTATATTTATATAAACCCCCTCCAAGCCCCCCCCCCCATGTGCAATTATAGTGTTTGAGCATAGGCTTTGATAATTATCCACTAACACACACTATACCTCTGTCGTTTCTCCTCGTGCAATGGCAGATCTGTTTCTGTAAGCTGTAGCAGCAGGTTTAAAATCAACTATGGGAGACTGGGAGTTCTTTGTGTACCCGAGCAGTCAGAGAAAATGAAGAAGTCTTTCCTGGTTGTACATAGTGTGACAGTCCAGACACAGCACAGGCAGGTGGATGTCATCACTGAATGGGGGATGTAATGGGGAAACTGAAAAAAAAAAAAAGACGTGGAGAGCGAGTTTGGGCTGTTTGCAGGAACTATTGTATCAGTCTGCCTGTCGGACATGAGTGTTTCTGAG
The DNA here is from genome assembly GCF_026225935.1 of Boleophthalmus pectinirostris. Lineage (NCBI taxonomy): Eukaryota > Metazoa > Chordata > Actinopteri > Gobiiformes > Gobiidae > Boleophthalmus > Boleophthalmus pectinirostris. The sequence goes on along the minus strand of NW_026570971.1, from coordinate 12,768,850 downwards.
TGGCTCGAGGGCTAAAATGGAGTGGATGGAATGGAATACTTTGCAATGTCAGTCCAAGTCTAGTGCTGCTGAGTATCACATCAGGGCAAAGCAGATTTGAATAAAAAAATCAGATACTTTAAAAAAAATTTTATTTGAGAACTTTATTTGAGAGAAGAAAATAAGAAAATACACCGAATTTGGCTCATATAATAGTCCCGGTCTTAAGAGGAATATGCATATACACCTGAAGGCACAGTGGCGAAGAATAGACTTATTTTCACATAATTTTTATCATATCTTTTCTGGGTACTTTGATGTATTTGACCTTGACTTAAATACAGACTTAGAATCACTTTTCAGTTATCTGGATTAGAATAATACAAGAATTCCGTTTGTTTCAGAGCATGTTTGTAGAGGTCTAAATTACCAGATTTTTAGGTTACTGACAGGATATTTTGTAATTTGCTAATTGTGTTCACTCAAATTGCGAATTCAGTGGTGACTAATTTTGCAGCCCTCATCTGGATTCATGCCAAAAAGTAATATTTCTATTCTCAAATCATATGAAGGATGTTGATGGAAGATTATCAAGCTTAATGCCTTAATGCCTTAACATGTATATATATATGATATATATATATATATATATATATATATATATATATAAAATAAATAAATAGAAATTTGGGTATGTTGCAAATTTGTGACAGTGGGCGTTAAGAGGCTAAACTACTACTAAATAAAAGATGGTGAACCTGTGGAGTTGGGCTTTAGTGTTGGAATTATTTAAAGGTGCAGTGTGTACCTTTTTGGTTGGGGATCCATTGTCTACTTGTTTCTATGGATATGTCATTGCTCTGTCTCGAATGTGCCACAATATAACATGAAACATCTCTACTGTACATTTATTCAATTACAGGTGGTTTTATAGCTCAAAACTACTTAGGAAAACATGTATTCTGACCGTGAGCAAGGTCGCCTCTCCACAGATCTGACCCATAACTTGGCCTGGTTTGTCTCCATGACGATAGAAAGGTTTAATGCCATAGTGTGAAACTTTCCAGGCAGAGCAATAACATTTCCACAGAGGAAAATAATGATTTTTTTTTCTTTTGTCTGGTATATACTGTAGTTGTAATCTATGACACTCATAATTATTGTATATTTTGGACATTTTAAACCAAAATACTGATGTAAAACCACCATAAAAGGAACAAAATTACTGACTTTGGCTTGAAAACTGTGGCGCTGATTTACACTTGGACCATACTGCTGCCCATTGTGGATATTTACTTGTGAGATATGAAAAGATAGAAAAGAACTGTATTGGTCTTAACCCAGATCTAGAAGTTTCCGCTAAGCCAGAGATACCAGATCGAAACAGAAGTAGCATCTTTGGCTCAAGCTCTCACAATCCACTGCTGCCTGTCCTACCATTCACCTACGCTTTACACCAGCACTGGACCTGTACTTCCCCAGCCTGCCTGTTGAATTTTTCATTTTTCTCATCTCTTTCCCACCACAGAGGAGACTGCCAACAACAGAAAAAGAAACAAAAAAAGAAAAGAAAAACACCCCAAGAGCACCTCGAGACGAAAAAAATCTGCCGTTCTAATTACAATTGCAAAACGCTTGCCGCAAGTTTACATAAATACAATCTGCAGTGTCTCCGGTGAGTACGGCCAGGCAAGCTGCTGCTGTTGCTTCTGGTTTTGCAATGGCACATTTAAGCCGAGGAGTGGGGATATTTAGGAGGAAAAATAGTTTCATTCCAGGCAGCAGCTGAGCAGGAAATTTGTGCTAATGAGAAGACTTTGGTGTAAAAATGACAAATCTGAAGCTTGTGTTTGAGTTTTATTGGGTATAAAATAGTGTATCAAAGAAAATGAGTTTTTTTCCCAGCACCCAAACCTGGCTTCAGTATAGATCATAAAATACCACATGTTCGTACTTACTGTGCTTATTTTATTTAGTTATATATTGTTTCATACTAAAGGGCCTATTTTATGCCATTTTCTGATCCATGTTAGAATACTGTAGCCTGATTCATCAGCCGGTTTCACTTCGTGGAAATGGTCTGACCTCACAGCATTAGAATATGTTCGCTCGATGGTAGGTGGGTACTTTTTTAATTTAGCCAATCGCTGCTATTTGGTCGTGACGTATGTAATGTGCAGCTAACGGGGCTAACTGGTATATTAAGTTTTTCACAAATCCTATAGGAAGAAGTGCAATAATTTCTTTCCCCTTGATAAAATTCACCAAACATTTTCTTCGTTCCGGCTTTAAATCCTCGATCTCGGGAATCATTGCCAACACAGAATGTATGGCTTTTCGCTGATTGGCTGGTGCCCGAACTGGCACTTCTGGGGTCTTGCAAACCGTCTAGTGTATTCTGATTCGTGACCTAGTCGCTAGAGAGAAATGAAATTGAGCGGAGGCACTAGGTGGCACCAGCCTGGCTTAGAATATTGTCCTCCTCATCAAAACATACCTGGAGTTGTGTTTTGTTTCATTCACAAACTTATTCACTAGAACTGTGAATTATTTCAGTCCTGGAAGTGCAAATCTATGTATGTAAAATCTAGCTGTTAACTTGAAAACTACCATCTCATGACATCACAAGGTGGAACATCGCATTTTGAGTTTTGGTGGAACATCGCATTTTGAGTTTTGGAGAGTATGCATGGTCCTATTTCGGTCTTTGATTTTCAACAAAAATACAAACTATTAACAAAAACTTTGGGCTAATGCTAAGAGACTTGTTTTAACATCACAAATCAGCTCACCTGTTGCAGTTCCAGTTAAGTCAGTTCTTTACATAGACTGTATATGAGTGGACATTGCTAACATGCTAGCCGCCACGTGCCAAATAGGAAGTTCCCCAGGAGGCTCTTCTGGCTCCTTCTGACCCTGGCTCCCATTGACTTACACTGGGATGTTGTGGCTCCTCTCTCTATAACTGCTGTTGTGAGCTTTGTGATTTTGGTCTTAAAATGTTCGTATGAACCCGCTCTACATGATCCTGAATTTTGCTTCTGCAATTTTGTCCTTCAAAAAAATCCTAACATAACATAACATAGAGCCTGGCTTCAAATTGACTCCGGTAATTGTGAGCATCGCGAGCCTCATTTCAGCAGCACTGAACACTATGGATGACGTCACACTCGCTTTGTCCACTTTTTTTATACAGTCTATGGTTCTTTACATGGATATATAATAACAATTGGATAAGGCATCCCCCCTCTGTCCTGGCTCAAGACCAACTAGTGGCCGCTCCAGGTACTGCAGCTCCCTGGAACTTTGGCCCAAAAAGAAATTTTCCCATAAAAGAACAATGCATTTTTTGGGAATTCAAACTGCCTGTGTTCGGCTGACAGGGCATCCACAACTTTCACAGAGGTAAAATTTTGTAGGGATTCTTTTCTATTTTCACAGCATAAACATTTTTAATTTTTCAAGTCCTCAAAGTGCCTAAAAGTTAACTTTGTAAAAATTAGCCCACTTCAGCTCCACTCTAGCAGCTCTCAATCTGACTGGTCCAAACGCTCCACGCCGTGCAGGTTACAGATGGGTGGGAGGAAGTAAATGCGAGGATTGAGGAAGTAAATGTGGAAGTAAACATCTTTTTTGGATCCATGCGCCAGTGAGCACAGGCCTTTGAAAACAATACGGCGCCATCTTTGATTCATCTTCTAGATTTTATTGTAGTTCTTTATGGTCAGATTGTGTTAAAATCAAGCACGGATTAGTCTTAAATAAAGCCAGACAGAACAGAGCCTAAAGTTAGCACCACACACGCAGGAAATGTCGATGACCTTAACTGCAAAGTATCAATAAGTTTATCCCCCATAGCAGCAGTAACCATAGCAAAGCTTCCTCGTATATACAACTCTTGGAACAGACAATTCTATTTCCATTTCATTGTTTGCATTACAATAACTGTGAAACTGTAGTTGTCAAATGGACCTGTCTTTTCTGCAGTTGTCGAAGCTTTCCCTGTGGGTGAGCCAAGCAGCTGTCTGGACCTCCCGGCTCTGCTCACTGTGTACACGCTGAAATCTTGATGGATCTGGGCCCTAAATCACACCTCGGGTCGGTATGGCGGTGCTATACATCGGACAGGGGAGGACAGCGGGGATGAAGTCTGTTGGAACAGTCTAAAAACGGCACTTGTTTTTTCTGTGCGCAAGCGAACAGGAAGAGCTAATTAACTAGGCAAGTGGTGAAAGGCTGGAGTGATGGATTGGACGGAGCGCTGGGTACACAAACACACGGCTCGCCCACCTCGTGTACGGAGAGCCTGAGTGAAGCTTTCATGTTATTACGGCGCGGTATAAAAAAGTCTAATTTTGCACCACTCCGAGCTGATAAATGGGCCAGGCATATGGAGAGGTGACATATCATTATGGGAGGTCACCGGTGGTTGCGGGGCGGGTGGGCAGTGTGATTATGCATGAGTCTATATATGTTTAACCTGGAGGGCAGCAGAATCGGTGTCATTTTTGGTTTTAATGGAGATGGATGTTTTTATATGTGCTATGCTTTATCACTAAATCTATAAGTTACAGAAATCAGCAATAAAAATATGACTTGTCTCACTCATAACTCAGATTTCAGTACAATATAAGGAATAGGCATAACTTGGCACTTAATTCAGCTATTTTTTTGGACTCTAGCTTGAGATGATCATACTCTTACTGGGAGAAAGAACCATTTTTCTCTGATTTTGTTGTACTTTGCCATAGAATATCTAAAAGGTAAAAATCACAAATTTCTAAAAGTGACTAGACTCATTGATTTCATGTATTACAACAAAGAAATGCCCGTATTTGTATTAAATATCAATGGCAATACTAGTTCTGAAAAAGTTCAAGATTATTGTATCCTTGAAAGGTCAAATTTTATTCTGTTTTTTTTTTTTTTTTGGATCAATACCTGTTCAAATGAGTATCTAATCCATGAACTATTAAGCATCGGTTGGACCAAGTCATTGTTTTGCAAGTCTCAAGTAAGTCTTAAGTCTTTGACCTCAAGTCTGAGTCAAGTCCCAAGTCAAATACAGGCAAGTCCAAGTGTCGGCTCAAGTCACTGGCCCATAAGTCCAAGTCAAGTCCAAGTCGTCTGCTTTGAGCTTCGTCATTTCAAGTCTTTACACCAAAGTACCAAATACAGCTTAGATTTTTGCAATTTATATGATTTTTAAGATAAATTGTACTTAAAATATATTAATATTTATAGAATATATAAGAGTTGTAGAAATTGATTTAGTTAATTTTTCATTATAAATATCTTGACAAGATCTTAGAGTGAATCATTACGGTCAGAATAGAAAGAATTCAGATTTAAAAGTGCTTCCCAAGTCTTCTCTAGGCACAGGCCTCAAGTCCGAGTCAAGTCCCAAGTCATTGACCTTCAAGTCCAAGTCGAGTCCCAAATCTCAGTCCATTTCATCAAGTCAAGTCTCAAGTCCTGAAAATAGTGACTCAAGTCTGACTCGAGTCCAAGTCACGACTTGCAACTCTGCTATTAAGTATATTGAGTATCTAAGATGAGTATCTAGTTTCAAGTAGTAGTTTTACTAGTTTTAGTATTGATTAATATCAGATTTTTGATACTTTTGACAACCTTACCTTGCCACTAACAATATAACACTGATATTCTTGAATAGCGCTTTTCCAGATGTTCAGATTCACTTCACGGTTTATTGTCGTCACAGCTGCCCTGGGGTAGACTGACTGACTGAAGCAAGGCTAGATCTGCGCCATCCACCATCATCAATCACTCACACGCCACATTCATTCAGTCATAGGTAAAGTGGGTGATGTGTCTTGCCCATGGACATAACAAAACACAATTTATCTTGTATTATCTAGCACTAGCACCAACCACGCAAACAAATTACTGCAAGAGTGAAACATGAAAGTAATGCAGAAATCAATTATGTTCATTTGCAAAAACAGATAAGTGCCATTTGAAAAGTCTTCGGAGCCGTTCACACTTAGCAAATAGTAAAAGAGATATTACTTTACTATCAAAATATTAATCCATCCCTTCTTGATAAAATCCCCTATACATCTGTGTCAATATCTCTAGACCAGTGTTTCTCAAACTTTTTTCTGGGGACCCACACTTTAAAAGTCACAAACCTTTTTGACCCAAATCAATAGACTTTATTTGTAAATCACAAAATAAAGGTGGATTTGACCATTATTGAACATTAATGAGGATAGCTTATTGTTGACTGAGTGATTATGTCTCTCTGAACAATTAGTATTACTCAAGTTTTAAACAATGAAAAACATAAGTCTCCTGTTTGGACGTTAAATGTTGCCCCTTTTTTTTCTTTTTTCTTTTCAACAATTGAACCAGCAATATTGGAACAAAATAATCCATAAAATAATTACAAAAAGATTAGAAATTATACAAAACATGTCTTAACATTTCAACTTTTTTAATGAGATAGGTGGGCCTGTCTCTGTTTTTGTAGAGCGTTTGAGTCTGGGCTGCAGATCAGGCGCAAAATTCAGTCTGTTTCTGTGCTTTGTCTTCATTTTTGTGAGCACAGAAAATCCCAGTTCACACATGTATGTAGTAGTAAAAAGAATAAGCACAGAAATACTGAGGACAGGATATTTTGAGGGTCTTGACCCAGTCTTTGGGAAACAATGCTCTGGAAGATGGTAACCAAAACAAAAACATCATATGTCCTGTAGTATTGTTGATATTCACAACAAAAACAATGTTAGCTCCACTTCCTGTTAGCATTTAGCACTATCAACATTCCCCTCTATTGGTCAATACCGCCACTTGAACGCACCATTAGCTCGAGCCGCTTTGCAATTCCGCTCTCACTCACGCGTGTAAACAGAACAGGAGAAATTTGCTCACAAATATTTACAACTTCCATTCTTCTTGTTGCGTGCCTCATTTGCATATTGTCAGTAATGCTTGGTCAACCTCAAAGTGATATCCCAGACAGGTGGCGCTATCAAGTGTGGAAAGCGTCACCGAGGGGCAAAGGCCTATTTGCATGTGCTGTCAGAGAGTTTAGAAGGAGCTGAGGGGTCCATCATTCTAAGTACAGGCAGCCAGGAAAGAAGACACCCAACCTCTGCTCTTCTTTTAATGGAATACTGATGAAAAAATATTTACCACGCTGCTTCAAACAAGGTAATTGTGTGTTTGCATGCACTAATGTTGTTGACTTTATATTAGGCTAAGCAGTTTGCGAGCAGCTTCTATCTATCTGGTCCTACTTTGCATGTGAGTCTTGTATCCCAGGAAGTTTGTTGCTTAAAGTTAGTTTTATTGATTGCAACATCGCTTGGCCAAACACTTTGCAGCACCATCGAAACCTCAGCTAATCTTAATCGAATAAAAACGCAGAATTAACCAAATCACGGACGATCCTAATAAAAGGTTTAGCAATTAACTTCAGCAATTAACTGTAAGCTTGTGTTCAGTCTCGAAATAGTCTCTGCCCCATTACACGTGGCGTTAATGTCAATATTTATTTATGTTCCAATTTGTTTTGCTTTTCACTGTATTTAATATGTTTGTCTTTTTAGAGCTGTTTCGCTGTGTAAACAAACAAAGCCTGTGCTAAAATAACCACTTTCACTGTATTCCCAGGAGCAGAAGCCATTAGCGTTGACAAGCCATGCATAGTGAACCAATCGCAGCTATAAAGCCTTGATAACGCATTGTAATTTTACTGACAACTCCTGTTCCGAAAAGTTAACACACTAGTTCATACTTTTGTGGACCAAAAAGACCACTTATTTAAGAAATATCTATGAAGTTGGGTAATTACTTCCAGTGGTGTGAGAGTACTTTGTTCCAGATAATGACAGTGCAGCGCTCTGTGTGGAAATGGCCTTATAAAAACTCCATTTAATCGGGTGAAGTCAGCAGCAGACAGTAGCAGACATCTGTTTGATCCGTGTTATACCATAGGCGTTTCCCTCCGCGCTAACTAGCATGCTAGTGTCACTTCCTGAGTCATTGTGCTCCCTGCCTGTGAGCTGGTAGTGCTTAACTTTAACGACCCGTGTCCCAGATCTGAGGAGCAAAGATGTCTTCAAGTTTTTCTAAGGTTGGGCACGAAGGAGAACACGGCATGGGTGCATTAGTTGTTAGTGTATTTATTTTGGTCAATATTGAAATCACAATTATTCAAACGATTATGTTATAGTTACACAATGCATTTATTCAGCATTTCTCTCTCAAAAAACAAAACTTTATTATTGATCATTTACGTCACACTTTCAAATTCAAAACTAACATAGGCCACAAATATGTAACTTAGAGCAATTTTGTGTGTATAAAACATAAAATGAATAAAATATACTTTAAACATGAAATAACGCATAGAAAAACATCAATGTATCCAAAATAAACTATATATCCAGCTGTTCTACTATCTCTTTATTTAAAAACAATTGTTTCAAGTTCATTATATGAGTTTTGAGATCATTTGACACACAAATCGAAATCGCAATCAAAATTCAATTACTTGCACAGCCTTAGGTCCCATCCACACTAGTTCGTATTCGAGTTGTTTACGTTGTGGATGCAGTGTTCGTTTACACTAATCCAATGGAAATCAGCTCCAGAGACAGAACATTCTCTTGCCGCCAGCTGCCACAAATTCATCTGAGTACAGATCTGATCCGGCACTGTGTGGACGCCTGAAAACGGTGATACACTGACGTAGGAGCTCTAGTTGCCGTCCTTATTGGACCACATCGCTGTGATTTTCCTGATACGCTGGTTCATGACATTGATCATGTGACGCTATTGCAGAAAACAGTTTAAACAAACCACAGACAAACGGGAAACAGCGGAGCTAGAACTACTTGCACAGAACAGACTCACCATTAGCAGAACACTCCTCTGTCACAGAAAGAACACTCATATTCCAATGAGTCGTGTCCTTTTTAAGTCCGACAGAAGCTGAACTGTGTCAGGGCACAAGGAGCGAGCTGTTTTTTGAGCGCTTAGTTTATGCATAGTTTATGTGGTTTTAAGTTTAGTTTCTGTAAAACGTAAACAAATATACTGTGGATAGGGAAGACTTGCAGATACAGAAACAACGTGTCTGGATGCAAATAGTTTCCGACTGTGATACGGTGATATGGTGATTTGTGTCAGTGTAAACCTGCTGGGCTCTGCTGGGACAGGGGACACAGGGCTCAAAACTGGAACTGTCCTGAGTAAATATGTATGAATATGTACTCCGATTTTTTCATATAAGCACTATGGTACAGGAATATTGACCCCCTCTGTTGATGAGTAGTACATAATGGCATTCTGAATACAAAAACAACCAACAATCTGCCCCCATGCTGACCAGGAGCTAAGCTGACAGCTGCTCTGGTTTTTCTATGGTCTCCTCTATCTGTGGGAATGCTACCTTCCCCTCTGATGCGCCCAGGGATCAGGACCTCTAGACCGGGGGCCCCTGTGGTTTATGGGGGGCCAATTCTCCGGAGACCAGTGCAGACGCTGGGTGGCTGGGTCAACAGTTTGTCTAAGGGGGTAAACACAGCGGCGTGGTCGGGTTAGGGTTAGCTGGGGAGAGTGAAAACTACGGCTAACTACGGTGGTCCAGACTTTTACAAGATATGCGCTCATAGGAAGTGCTTAAGTATTGTGATGTGTAAACAGGACTGCTGCTGGTGGGAACAGACACAGAGCAGTGACAGACTGGCTTATGGGAGGAAAAAGTGAGCGAAAGTGCAGGAAGTAAAGGAGGAAAGAAACTAGACTGTTATTACTATTGTTGAATGTTAGTATAAAATGGACACAAAGACTGCACATGTATATATATTTCTATTTTATTCCCTTGTGTCCTCTTTTGACACCTGTGATGAATTACACAGGTGGTTCATAAAAGCATAGTGAAAAAAAAAGTTTCAGATAACCTCGATTAGAACTGTTAGTTTTTAGCATCCAAAAAGAAAAAGATGTTTTAGAGGTTGCTCGAGCTACATGACGTTTCCTGGAAATTGGCTTATTTTGTGTTTTCAAGTAACTTTAATGGACTTTCTAAGTAATTTTTATGCAAGTTTCATTTTGTCTTTGCAGAATATTACAAATTATTCAAATACATCTGATTTATTTGGTTTGGTATATTATAGTATGAGCAACCTCTAAATATTAATTCATTTGGCCAGACATGAAACCAAATGCAGGGTCTAGAGTTCTAAAAAAAAATCTTAATGAATAATTGTAGAAGCTTTGGCATTTATAGTGGTAAAAGTAAGTAAGATTGTTTTGTATAGAGGCAGTGATCATACAGTTTCTCCCATGAATGGTGAAAACTTTTGGTAGTCTATATGTTAAATGTCTTGAATAAGTAGATTTTGACTCTGACGTTGTTGGGTCTTTGAGAGAGACTTATTGATGAATAAGAAAAAAACAATCATTACAAAAGAGTTGTAATTAGGGTTGCCAAAAATCAAAACCCTTTAGGATTGTAGAAAATTAAATCTCGAATATTAGTTGAAGGCCACTTGGAACCAGAGGTGGGACCAAGTTGTTGTTTTGCGAGTCTCAAGTCTTTGACCTCAAGTCTGAGTCAAGTCCCAAGTCGTCTGCTTTGAGCTTCAAGTCATTCCAAGTCTTTAAACCAAAGTAGCTCAGATTTTAGCAATTTAGATGAATTTTAAACTAAACTGTTCTTAGAGAGTCATGGTGGTATATTTATATATGAGTATTTATGTAAGAGTTGTTGAAATGCAAATTTGTCCTTTTTAAATGTCAAGGCAAGATCTTAATGTGAATCATTATGGTCAGAAAAGAAAGAATTCAGATTTTAAAATGCATTTATTTTATCATGTAGTCTGCACTGAAATGAAAGGATCATGTTCTGTGTAGTTTCCTCTGTTTTACTGTATTGTACTATATATTACTGTACAATATTTGAGGATACCACATCACATACAGTTGCATCCAAAGTATCCAGTTTGTTCCTGTCAAACTCTGCACCGCACATACCAACTGTATGTATATATATATATATATATATATATATATATATATATATATATATATATATATATATATATATATATATATATATACATAGCTAGAAAATAGATGCTTACTAAGAAAAAAAAAAGGCAAATAAAACATTACAGGGGACTGAAAAACATTATGGATTTCAGCAGAATCAATGAGTGAAGCACTACATATACATCTCATTTGGTGAAAAAAGTTTGGACATCTCTGTATTATACTGTTTTTATAATTTGGGGAGATTATCAAGATTATCCCTCAGTATCAAAATTCTAGTCTGAAATTCGAGTATAGTTACATAAGCTGCAATAAAAAAAAGCATCTGGACTTCATCTTGTAAGACACATTTCTCTAAACCATAAAGTCTCTCCTATTGAATCTCGGCTCATTGCTTAAATCTGAACTACATGTGGCGCCATAAAACAATATTTACCCTGAACGTTCCAGCGGCAGAACGTTTGCCTTTATGTTTGGTCACGTTGTGTTCACAGTGGCCGGTGCCTCTCTCCTCTGCTCACTGCTGCAGCTCTAATGCCTGGGAAATAGGTGTCGGCCTCAAAGCGGAAGAGAAAATATGCTTTCCCAGACTATTTTACTTTCAATGGAGCGTGCCTAAAAGTCTCTTGGCTGGCGAGGGGCCTCATGCATTTCAAATTACTATGACCTTCCCTTGATTTAAGTCAGCCTGGGTTGCTCTACATCGCCGGGGCCAACCATTGCAGAAATAGTCACTTTTGTTCGCTCGGAGGGAAAAAGAGGTGTACCTACAAGCTGCCGTAAATGGGGTGTGATTTAGGCCAAAAATCCCGGTGCGACTTTTGCTTCTTGTGTTACAGGAATTGGAGCGAAATCGTGTTTTTTCTTCCCTGTCTCCACATCCGTAAGTGGTTTCAGGTTGTTCCCATCAGCCCCTGGGCAAAGATGACACTCCCCATCAAGGCGGAGGAGAGATGGTGCTGTCTAACTCCTGGAGCCACTGCAGCGTGTTTCATCATAGGTGCACGGGACTAGTTTCTGACAAGTGGTGCGCCAGCTGTCAGCCCGCTATGACACTGTTGTTTGGGTTGTTATTGTCAAAACTCCTGTTCCAGAAGTTCCAAAATGCTCAACTTTTGCTCTCGATGATGCAACACTGTCATGCTGAACTGTTGAACTTCGGAGTTAGTTTTGTGATGGTTTGCATTTTTTTCTACCCCTCTTTTATTGCACCAGAAAAAGAACATAACTTTTCATTCATTTCTTTTTGCTTGTAGCTTTTCAAATACTGCTTTTTCTGCCAATCTATTATAAATTCAGAACTTGGTCTAGTGAGAAACCTACTAGTGATGTAACCCATAAAAATCTTTTCTCATGTTGGTTTTGTTTCTTGCACTGAAAAACACAGAAAAACATGTGTCTTTACTCGGAACAGGCTTGCATCTCCACAAACCTGACTCTTATTTGTTGTTCCTTTGACTATAATCTTCCACAGCATGGCATAAAACATATCAATCTCCATGGAAAATGTTCCGCAGTATGGTTTTAGCTTTCTTTTTTGGTAGGCAAGTAGGCAAAAGGCAAGTCAACATCAACAGTACAACATCAACATCGTCAATAGTTATAAGCAAGTTTTAACTTTTCAGAGTAACGGTTTTGATCCTCAACATTCAGCGACTTAGAGTAAGACGATGAAGTCATGTCAAAACAATTCAATCCAAAACCTACTTCAAAATAAGACGAGTTATCTCATGACAGACATATGCAATGTGACACAAACAACACAAACAAGCGCCTCGACTGATTTTTTTGCCTTTCGGCCACTGCGCACATGCAGAAAAGCCAGATGTAAACGTATGAATTGTTTTCACTGGTTTTGGAGTGCTTTGGTGATTTAAATGACAATTTAAGTCACTCATATTAATACAATACCTTACTGCGTATCACTGCCTGTGGGTTTGGTAGTCGTGTCGTCCATGTTTTTAGCCCATTTCTTGCCAACTAAGATGCTAAAATGATCTACTATCACAGAACACCAACGCTTTCTCTTCACTAATATACTGAATTATACTATTTATATTCTGAATTCTTCCTCGAGGTTGTGTAGTTCAAGCACATACTTATTTTGGAGAGCCTAGTACTCGGCCAATGCTAAAGCAACAACAGCTTTCCGGTTAGCGTCCATGTTTTTCTCCGAGTCGGACAAACGAAACATAATAAAACGATTGAAGTGTGGACATGACGTTATATCCGAGATCTAAGGGAGATGGATGGATAAATGAATGTAGCATTAGATCTAAGTTTATGAAATTTAAAATCTAAATCTTTCTTTTAAATATCATCATAGCAACAGTGATATATATTTTTTAGTCTATCTTCCAATCTAACTTTTATCCCTAAACAATACGGTAATAAAACATACACTAAATCAGGTTACACCACATCAAACCAGACAAAACCACTCACTTTCACTCCTCTGACCATATCCTTTGACACATTATAGCCTCTCTTCTCCCTTCTTCCTCCTCCTCTCCCTCTCTTTCGCCCTACTTTCCAAAATCACTCCATCTGATCATCCCCAGAGTTGAATAAAGCCGTCCATGCAGTGACAGGCAGTAAACCCGCAGACAGACCCACCCTCGGGCCCCTCCGTCTGCCTGAGCACCCAGCCTCTCTCTCTCTCTCCACCGCCACTGAAAACCTACACCATCCGAACTCGACAATGGCCAGGCCCTGCAGTGACGCTCCAACTCTTAGGGAATGCTTTGAACTCCCAGATTTCATTGATGATCGTGCTTGACTTAGTTATCTGATGCACGGCTCCTCTTCACACCCACTTGCACCTGTCAGTAATACATCATAGGCATAATAAAAGGAACATTATGGCTTTGGACTTGGGTGCACTCCTGTCTTCTATCTCCTTTTGTGCTGTTCTCAGAAGCTCTCACAAAGATACAGCGAGTTTGACTTGTAAGGTAGTGCTGCTGAAAAGACTGGGTTGTATAATAGATCTGTTTTGTGTCAATTACTTGGTTGTTTTGTCCCTTAGCAAATAAAAAATAAGACGTTTTTGGTTGCGAGACAGCGTTGGTGTGGTTTGGGTTGGTCCTGTTTTTGATGTAGTTTGGTTATTGGTAACCAAATAAGGCTGGGTAGTCAACAAAAAATGAGTATAAACCACAATATGTACTTTTTTGCCCCAAAATAGACTAAAATGAAAGCATGTTTTTTCTTGATGTTTGTTTTTATTGCGCTGAAAAACTGAAAACCGTGCGTCCTTACCGTAAGCAGGCTTGCATCTCCACAAACCAGACTCTTATCTGGCCTGGAGGAGAGCCTGGTCCTGCATGTTTCCATGGAAATGTTCCTTTGACTATAATCTTCTAGCCACCTACTGCCTTCGCTCATTTTCATTTCTCTCCAGTGACTAGGTCAGGAATCGGAATACACTAGCACACCTCGGAAGTTGTTGACCGCGCACCACCCAATCAGTGAAGAGCTGTGAAGGATTTGAGGATTTAAAGCTGGAACAAAGATGATATGTGGTGAATTTTAAGGGGAAAGACGTTATTGCCCTTCTTCCTACAGGATTTGGCGCATTACATACATCACGAACAAATAGCAACGATTGGTTAAATTAAAAAAAGTACCTACCTACCGTCGAGCGAACGAATTCTAATGCAGACGGCTGATGAATCAGGCTAATAATCTTCCACTGTATGGCATAAAATATATCTATCTCCATGGAAAATGCTCCGAAGTAGGGCTTTAACTTTCCATTTCTGTTGAATCCTGCAACTGACATGGAACTTTCTTTTCTTTTCTTTTTTTGTTGTAATATTGCATATGTCAAACCATTTTTACTTTGTCTTCTAAATCTATTGCCTAACAACAGCATTATTTTATTTCTTGGTAACTTTAAAGAGGTTAATCCAATCCAGCAAGATACCCGTTTTTTTGTTTAGTTTAGGTTTTTTTTCTCCATATTTCTTACCGTCATCATCATCTGTTGCTTGGTCCTAGCCTTGACCCGTGGCTCAGTCCGCCCCGGCACACGGCTTTACAGACAGCAGTACAGAAGGTGGAGCGCTCCCTAACCTCCACCACGAGGAGCAGATGGGCTGTGGCTTTGTCCCTCTTTTTATTAGCTCCCTTAAATCAACACCTAACAATGCGCGGCCGCACGGAGGAGGAGGAATTGATTTCTCACATCAGCCCGTGGCCGAGGTGGGTAAAGGGCCGGACCAAGGGTAAAAGGGTGAACAGACTGGTTAGGAGGGTCCATAGAGAATAGACTGGAGTGACTACAGTATTGAATGGGGATATACGATCTTGTCACATGTAAAGATTGTGCAGGATCAAGCGCTTTCATAGCTCAGATCATATTTCTGTTATAAGCTCCTTACAGTTAAATCCATGGTGTGGTTTAAAGGTATTGACTGCTGTACTGGACTTAATCTGCCATCATCCAGTTATTCCTGCATCCAGTTGTATTCACAGTAACTCAGACCCTAGTTTTGTATTGTAGTTTATATTTAATATTCAATGAAACAAGGTAAAAAGGTTTCAGACTCCAAATCCTTGTCCATTTCTTTATACAGTCTGTGCACTACATTAAATGACCACCTTGTGATGTCACGTGTTAAGACAGGAAGTGCTCCACAGTGTTTTTTAAACTCCATACACCTTCGCTAGAATCATTTCGATGATTTCAGTCCAGAAATTATTGCCAGTCTCTACTGAACTAAAGGTAAAAGGAACTGTTAACCTGAAAACTACCACTACATGACATCATAAGGTGGAAAAGAGCTTTTGAAGCTTTTGGAGATGTAGAGCAGGCAGAATACTAATGCAGAGTTAGGGTTTTTGAGGAGCTAACAGCATTATTACATAGCCTCAAGCAGGGATCTTCAACATACAGCTCTCCACGCCCTTCCAAGTAGCTTGCCAAGAGATTTTTGAATTATACGTATTGTGCTAATAACTACAGTTTGATTGTTTGGTTTGATTAATTAAATGCCTTTTACTATTGGACATGTTTTATTTTGATGCCTAACTTTATGAACTAATAAATACATAATAGTTTTTGTTTTATACGCATCTAATGTAGGGTGACCAGACGTCCCTATTTACCTGGAACCGTCCTAGTTTTGAGCTCTGTGTCCTCTGTCCCAGCTTTATACAAAACCAATTTACAAAACCAATTTGTCCCAATTTTATACAAGAAATGTGCCAGGTGTCCCTATTTTTGACCAATTTGATCTAAACCAGGTCTAAACCAGGACTAAACTAAGACTAAACCAGGACTACATCAGGTCTTAACCAAGACTAAAACAGGACTATTAAAATGTTTGACTAATCTGATCTTCGCCAATAGTAAAGAGGAGCATGAATTATCATTTGTTTAGCCAAAATACAGAAAACAGTGTTTGATAATGATAATAAAGCAAAAAAAAATAAAATAATACAGTGACAGAAGTCCCTCAGATTATGACTGATGAGAGAATGCACAATATTACACACTCTTTTCACAATTTTATTTATACCAACCCGGGTGTGTCCCAGTTTAGAATTTTGGAAATCTCGTCATCCTAATCAAATCTAATATACCCCATTTAAGGCTTGCCCTCTTCCTTACAATTGCAATTTCTTGCAACTGGTAGCTCTCTGGCATTTTTCACCGGAGAGAAAAGGGGACACATGGCCTAAAGCGTACAAGAGTCAATTAATAAGACAATAATAAGATAAGACAATCTATAATGAAGTATAATGAAACTAGTATCATGAACTAAACTGCATCCTTCTAAAATAGCCCAAATGAGGCTCCTTTTTACAGCTTCATCACTGATAAGCCTGTATTATTTGGCTCCCGGTGGTTTTGCTGTGAGTATTTGTGCAAGCAGGTCATCCATAAGTCCTGGTATTGAGCTGCTTTCAGTGGGGGAGATTTAGAGCCCTCCAGCCCTGCCCGTGTGCTCTGTGGCTCTACCGGGGCGCGCCGTATTAAGTGCCACTGCATTATCCCATTTTTCCTGCACTCCTCAGTCTCCATGATCACCTCCGAGCTCCCACGCAGCGCAGCTCTCATAAACATTTACGCGCAGGCTATCAGCTCCAGTCTCAGGCCACGACTCCGCTGGGCTGGACCGCGGTGGGCCCTTAATGCCTCTTATGAGACCCTCTCGTCTGCTTGTTTGTGCGGGGGTCTCAAAACAGACTTCGCTAACAGCCCCTTGTGCAGTGGGCGGGTAGTTGTGTTTACTCAAGTACATTCACTCAAGTAACTTTTTTAAATGTCCAATATTACGCAGAATTGGCTCTTGTGAGCTTTTAGCTTTGTTGTAATGTTATTACTTCCTCAAAAACATACCTGGAGTTGTGTTTTCTTTCATTTGCATGTTTGTGTAACCCTTTATTAATGGTCTCGCTTCATTTTCCAAAGCTCAAAATGCTCTGTTTCACCTTGTGTTGTCATTAAGCATTAGTTAATACCAACCTTTTACCTTTCAGTTGGTCAGTAGAGATTAGAAATTATCCAAATGATTCTAGTGAAGGAATGGAGTTTTAAAACACAGTGGAGCACTTCCTGTATAGTGTTTTCTGTTTGAGGAACTCAGCTTTTGTGTGTGAATTAAGCGAAACACACCTTATTTTTGGAGGAAAAAACAATATAACATAGTTCTTGAATAGGGCTGGGAAGTTGGCGATACGATACATACCTCAATATGTAGGCCACGATAAGATACAGTTTTCGATACAGTGCACTTTCTGTTCAATATGATTCGATACAATATATTTCAAAACGATTCGATATGGTTTAGTAAAAAACAAAGCTTAAATTACAGATGTGATACTAAAAGTCTTTATTAAACCACTAAGTTCATGTGAAAAACACCCATTTTATACAAAACAGTGAAAATGTCAAGTATATCACATAAACACTTGAACTTTCTCCAAATGAGCAACACAACTGTAGCTCTTTCACAAAATAATTAAATAAACCATACTAAAAAAATACTCTTGGAAATATATCGATACAGAAGGCTGTCAATATTGATACCGTATCATCAAATTAAACAGTACGATATATCAATATTTCAATATTTTTGCACACTCCTATTCTTAAATCACTACTTTTTGCTTTTTTTTCTAGTGTTATTATGTTGAAATAACAGCACTCTTACTTTGAAACAAATTCTGGCTACTTGCCCACCTTTGTCTTGTCTCTATGTCACTTGTCTCTTATCTCCGTATTCCTGATGTAATAGCCTTTAATACAAGTAGCATGCTGGGTCTGTTATCATATGTAAATGCCATGGGAGTTGGAGAAACCTCAGCTGTTGTTTTGTTTTGTCATGACAACAAACACTGCGGGACAACCCAGGGAGCCTGCTTAGAGGGAGAGAGAAAGGACAAAACTCCACTGGACATCTTCTTTAAAGCAGAAGAGCCAGCCTGTCTCCTGCGTACATTATTTTTGAAGCCAACTTAAAGAAAACATAACATAAATAAACAAAGGCTTTTTTGGGGGAGTGCAAAGAATTCCTTTGTGGCTTTGCCTTTGAATGTCTGTCTTTGGTCTTGGCTGCAGCTTCTTGAAAATGATCAGTGGTTTTGAGTTGAATGCATGAGCCAAAACAAGATACGGGGAAACAAAATGCAAGCTGTAGAGGATGTGTTTTGGAGTATACAAGGGACACATGTTTGAGAAAAAATAGGTAGATGAAGGAACGAATACCTATTTTTGGTTACTTTGTTTGACAGTGTACAGTGCTTTGAATAGGCCCTCAAATTTTGGTTGAATAGGGGATTATTTGGGCCTTTCTGCTTCATGTAGTGCCGCAAATTGGTGGATAGTTAAGGTGCGGAACTGCGGATAATCATGCTCAATTTCCAGGTCTCTAGCTCACAACCACCTCAATATCGAAGAATAGGGCCTCAAATTCAGATGTATTAGTGCATTATGTGGAGTTTCAAGTATTGCCTTAAAAGGACTGCTTTGCCTGAAATGATCCGCAACATGGCATTAAACTTATTAAGCCATCTTTATTATTAGGCTGTCAACATCTCCAAGGCTCAAAATGCTCTGTTACACCTCGTGATGTCATGTAGTGGTAGTTTTCAAGTTAACAGCTGCCCTTTTACCTTTAGTTTAGTAGAGACTGAAATCATAAATTGGAACAGAGTTTTGAGAGAAGAACTTGGCCTAAATATGCCGGCTTTTATTAATTTATTTGTTTGGAGGATGTCTCGCCATCTCATTTTTGAGGGGGTCCCAAAGTAACAACAACAAAAGGCTACATAAATTCAAATAAACATCAAAACAACAAAATCAACACAACCACACACACTCACTCACACACACATACTCACACTTGACTCTTTGACACATAATTAATCAAATCTGAGCAAAAAGTTCAAGATTTCAAAGATACTCACGAACTACAACAAGATGAACAACAAAATTCAGCAAAATGATCAAAAACAATTTCATGGGTTCTGTAAATATTGAATCAGAGCATTTTCAAATGAAGGGACAGAAGTTAATGCACGAAATGATGAGGGAAGATTGTTTGAATCAGAAGGAGCTTTATATTTAAATGAGTGTTTTCCTATTTGTTTTTAGACTCTTGGGAGAACAAAAAATATCTGATCTGTGTGATGTAAACTTGGGTTTGTGTGCTAAACGTCTGAATGAAACAAAACACAACTCCAGGTCTGTTTTTGATGAGGAAACACATTATAACAGAGATCAAAAAACATTTATTCTTCCTGAAGATGTGCATAAGTGTTATGTTATGCTTTGGAATACTCCATATAAAACTAAAATATCCACGGATATAAAGAAAAGCTTATTTCAGGAGTTGTACAAACTTCCTTATGTGCTGCTCTTTTGTTTTGTGATGTTGTCTTAACTGACCTGTGGCTATGAAGTCATTGATCCTCTGACCCATTCCTTTTGGGACTAAAAAGGTTATCCTGTTTCGTAAGTTTTCCATTTCAATTTTTAAGTTTTCAATTTCAAAACTGAGATGGCAGAGCATCCCCCACAGGTAACGCTGGGTTAACCTGACTGCCCTGTGTCCTGGTTCTGGTGGTGTCTTTTGAAAAGTCTTGGGAATAGGTTGCTTCTGTCAATATCTAAGGTTAAAGCGTAAATGATTCCAACTATGATTCCAACTACGAGTCAGCCACTATTTCAGGAGTTGTTAAATCTGTTAACCATTTTAGGAAGGCATGACTATAATTAACAACAAAAATCTTCTAGTCCCAAGTTTATTTCTATTTTAACCTTGTGTGTTGTGTTTCTGTTGCAGGACCCGGGCTACACATCGTTCCTGTTTGACCAGCTCCAGACGTCGGGGAGCCATGAGGGGGGCCCGGGCAGCTGTCAGGTGTGCTCCACTCCTCTGCAGCAGCTGAGACAGGAGGCCCTCCTCACTCTCCACACCCTCCACGCCCCAGTCCTGACCCTCACCTCCGCGCCATCCTTCCTCCCGCAGCCAGCCAGGTTCACCATGTCAGCCTCCAAACAGATGTCCAAGACCCAGACGACCACCAGCGGCAGCAGTGCCCCCTCGCTGCTGCCCCTGGGGGAGAGGCATAGAGTGCAGGGGGCAGGGTCTAAGGCCAGTGTCCAGGTGACGGTGGCCGGGGCACAGCTCACCGGCTCCCTGGGCTCCGTGACCATCCAGGCCCAGCAGTACCTCGAAGGCATGTGGAGCATTTCCAGGGTCAACAACTTCCTGCCTCAGCCCAAGCCGGTATGCAAATGTTCACCTTAAAACACTGTACCAGATGTGAAAAGCAGAACTAGTTTAACTGTTTGCACCTCTCCAAATGTATTCCTCACTTTCCTAATGCATTCCTGGCATCCTAATTATTCACAGCTTACAGATGGCAGAGCGGAGTTTTTGTGGACTCAGTTTTGAGTCACATAGTTAAACAACACTTTTAAAACATCAACCAAAAAAGTATAAATGAAAATAAAACAATAAGACTTGTCAAGTTTGTGCCAAAACTGCCAGCAATAAGTCAGGGAGCGCAAACGAGAACACTGGATTCACAGCCAAAAAAAAATAGCATCAAACAAAACTGAGAAAGATGTAGAACAAAAACAAAATGTTTCCAAAGAGACAAAGACAGATATTTTACACAATTACACAAATAATTTGATTGCAAATTTATTTATTTTATTTATTTAAATTTTTTGTTGGATTTTTTTTTTCATTTGGTATTTTGATTTGCTTGAAGTTTTAAAAGTGTTCTTTGAACTATTTGACTCAAAATTGATTCCATAAGTTTTTCTGTAACACCACTACTGACAACAACTAACATGCTAACAGCGCACCAGCCTTACTTCATGCACTTCACTTTTCTCAGATGAAAACAAAACTTTATAATTCAACACAGGTAGAACACAGCAACCTCATTTTGACGCTAAGAGCTGCTTTTACAATATATATCTGTAACTGGACAAAACTAATTTGACTTCATTGCACAGGTAAGATACTGTTTTAGCCACAGCTGCCCTGGGGTAGACTGACAGAAGCCAGGCTGCCAATGTGCACTATCAGCCCCTCCGACAACCACCACCAATCACTCACTCACCACAATGTTAGACAATGTGGGTGAAGTGTCTTGCCTAAGGACATGACAACAGTTTCTGACACTGACGCCCTTCTGTAAGAGAACAGATCTAGTCACTATTAATAAACCTAAATAATAACGG
Organism: Boleophthalmus pectinirostris; assembly: GCF_026225935.1. Lineage (NCBI taxonomy): Eukaryota > Metazoa > Chordata > Actinopteri > Gobiiformes > Gobiidae > Boleophthalmus > Boleophthalmus pectinirostris. The sequence continues at coordinate 12,747,135 of NW_026570971.1, read as the reverse complement.
TCAACATTTGTGTATTTCCTTTTGAATATTGCCTGCGGTCACCATAGACATACTGGCTTCCACTCCATCTCGGAATGAATTATCTATTATCTGAAGACAGGAAATGTATTAAATGCACAAATTGAAATTATAGATGGAAATAGAGGCAGGAAATTAATAACAAGATTGAACTGGTTGTGAAAGACATAATGCTTAACAGATTTAATTTGCTTAGTTGTATGTAAATGCATTTGTGTGTGAATCCTGTTTGGTTTTTTGTATGCTTTAGTTGAGCAGAGTTTAGTTTAATTTTAATGTGATCTGCATTCTACTTCTACTGAAAATTACCAAAAAAAATAGGGTGGCATGACAGATTAAATTGCATTTGTTACTCTATTTTACTATGTATAATGTTGTTTCCTCATCAGAAACAAACCTGGAGTTGTGTTTTGTTTTATTCACACATGTTTAACACACAAACCCTGCATATTTGGGCTGAGTTCGTCTCTCAAATACTCTCAATACTCTGTACAGAAAGGTGGAACAGGGCATTTTGAGCTTTGGAGATGTAGTCACACTAATAATAAAGTGACTGAAACATGGTGAATGAAACAAAACTCAACTCCAAGTATGTTTTTGATGAGGTAACAACATTATAACATGGCTTAAAGCTCACAGGAGTCAGTTTTGTAGGACCTTTAAGCAAAAACAGGATTAAAATATTAGGAAAAAAACAGACTATTGTACAAATTAATTCTGCTTGTTAGTTCATCTCAGCGCTTGCCAGGTCTTGTCTTCAGCAGTTACCTCACATCTCCAGACATTAGCGCGCAGACAGTCGGTGTGCGTCAGAACAGACTGAACATCTGACCTCTCATTCTTCTGTAGTCAAGGAGCCCGAGTCATGCGGAGTCAAAGGTCACGGCAACACTAATCTGCTGACCTCCTCCCCAAGGCCAGGCCAAATGACCACCCCACAGCGCGGTCATAACTCTGCACCATGTCGGATAAGTGTTCGTGTTTGTGTTTGAAGTTTAAGAGGTGTAAGAGTAAGGACATAAGGGTAATGATTGGAAGTGCTCTACCGCAATGAGAGCTGACACACTTAAACTGAAGTAGCCATTTGAACTGTGTTTCAAGTTACTGATGGGATGGCCTTGTTGACGTGGAGAAGTAGTGTTGTGTTAAGAGAAACAGCTGGTAGAGTGTCCACTATGTAATTATAAACAATATTCTGAATGTTGTTCTCATGATATGCAAATCTGAACATTAGTAACTATCTTAAATTGCGCACGAACAGAGTGATAAAATTCTAGTTCATTATTAACAAAAAAATTGTAACTGGTGTTGTCACAATACTAAAATTTCAGACTTCCTTAGTATATTTGATACCAAGGAACAGACTCAATACTGATTCCAATACCACTATGATAATAAAAAAAACACTTTATTTCTACAATAGAATGTGATTTTCAACAGTAAATAATAGTAGTCCAGTGAGGCTCATTTGGTCTTCCGATATTTTATGTTTTTAGGTTCTTTTTTCAGACCAAGAGCTTGTTTTTCATACCAGTTTCGCAAGTTTCCGCTAGTGAGCAGTCGAAACTGTCAGGTATGAAAAACAAACTCTTGGTCTGAAAAAAGAATAACATAATAAATAATAGTACTTTTTTTTTTTATTATTACCTTGTGGTCTTATATCCGTGTAACCCCTCAGTGGTCCAGGTATGTTCCATAGTGGTCCGTGGGCGTATATTAGTTTCCCAAGACTGGGTCACGACCCTCAGATGTGTCGCAAGAAATTTTTTTGGGGTCACCTTTTCACTATCTGCATGTAAGTCTGCAATATACAGTTCATGAGAGAGCGAGTGGATATCCTGTCCTCAGTAGAGCCAGTATTTCTATCCTTTCTCTACTACATACATGTGTGACTTGGGATTTTCTGTGCTCACAAAAACAAAGCCAAAACACAGAAACAGACTGAATGCTGCGCCTGATCTGTGTGTTGCGCTCTCCTCCTGTACCCCAGACTGGAACACATTACATACACGTAATTTTATTGACTATTTTGTTCCAATATTGCTGGCTCAATTGAATGTTGAAAAGATAAAGAATTGGGCTACAATTAAGGTCCAAATCGGTGACTTATGGATCATGTTATTGCTGGTTTAATTATTGTTTTTCATTGTTTAAAACTTGAGTAATACTAATTGTTCAGAGAGGCACGATCACTCAGTCAACAATAAAATATCCTCATTATGTTCAATAATGGTCAAATCCACCTTTATTTTGCGAATAATATCTATTGACTTGGGTCACGAACATTTGCGACTTTTAAAATATGGGTCCCCAGAAAAAAAGTTTGTACTTGTTCTGATACAGCTCGAGATCATTCTAAAGCTATTCAGGCATTTCTGTCTTGCTTAAATGAGTATCTAGTTTCAATACTAGTTTTAGTATCGATTAGTACCTGATTTACGATTCTTTTGCCAGCAGTAGTCGTAAATTTCTAACAGTTATTACCATTCTCTTGAGATAAGAAAAATAAATTAAACCTGTCTGGAAACTATAAACTGACTTCATTTTCTCAAACCAAAGTAAATATTCTTTTAATTTTAAGTTCACGTTAAAGAAATGCATTCAGTCTGAAATAAAATATACATATCCATATTATCTTAGGCACTAAAATATGGATGCTTCTGCCTCCGCTTCTGTAATATGTCAATGTCACATATCCAAATAATACATTATTTGAGCTCTCTTGTTAACTACAACCACTTATAATTCTTGCCAGTGTTTTTCTTTTCCTTTTAGTGAAACGCCAGAGACAGATCCCTCATTCTCCTTTTAACATCAACAAGTGCCAGTAGACATGCTTTATGGGCCCATCAAAAGCTTTCAACTGTGTATAGTATATGCAATCCCGGGCAAATCAAACAGGCTGGCACAGGAGGGAGGCGCTGGCTGGTGTCTAAAAGCAATTAGTGGCAGGAATGAGATGCCCGGTGCCACAAAGCCGAGAGCAGGGCCTCGGCACGCAGTCTGAAACATCCCTTTAGGACATGGAGTTACAAACAGCCAGCCAGTCTCTCAAGTCTACAGCGCTTTCGGTTCATTAAAAGCAGGCCCCGAGAATGACTAAAACCACATCAGATCTGGAGGACTGGGAGTGAGGCCGCAGAGCCCAGAGCAAAAAGCTGTAATTCGTCACTTTGGTTTGAAAAGCACGCAGAGCTGTTCTGACGAGGAGGCAGAGATGGAGTGAGTGCAAAATGGTTCAGTGTGTGTCGGCCTGCTGGAGAAGGCTCTAGGCGATCCCACTCTCCGGCCGTGATAGGGCACCTTGATTTGGTCTGTAGGGAAATACCTGGTTAACATGGAGAGTGATGGCCCTGGTCACTGAACTGAAGTGATCTAAATTCTTTCTGTTCTCCCTTCTGCTAAATGTGGAGTTCTGCTTTTGACTGTGCGACCCCAATTGATTGCCAGACAGTCCTTTTTCAAATTTTTACTGGTTTTAAAAGTGTACTATGTAACTTTTCCTCCACCTGCATGTCTTAATCTCTCATTTGAAGGTGTTTTTATTGCTCAATAGCTCACATTCTTACTGTGAGCGGGGTTGTCTCTCCATAGATCTGACTTGTAACTTGGTCTGGTGTTGTCTGCTTGTCTGTAAGTGATGCTGTTACTTCGGGGTTAAACCAGAAACTTCACATCTGACAAGAGACCATTACCTTTCAAATGCCACAAATTGTATGACATGTCTAAATAATGGGGGTGTAACGATATCCAAGTCTCACAATATAATATCGTCACGGTATGAACATCACCGTATGAACATCACCGTATGATATTTATTGCGATATCATTGGAAAGCTCACGATATGGTGGGGAGGCTCACGATTAGGGATGTAACAATATCCAAATCTCTCAGTACAATATTCTCACGATGCACATCTCACTGTACAATATTTATTGCGATATTTTGTGGAGGCTAAACAGCTAAAACTGTGAATATGTTACTTCCAATCCAAATCCAAAGAACTAAGACTTAAAAGTGCTTAGAACTGTTATTTCTTCTTGTAGTCTACACTGAAATGGAGCAAAGGATCATGGTCTATGTAGTTCCCTCTGTCTTTTTTTAGATATTGCTGCACCATAACTCTTCATTTAAGCAAAGAGACTTGCAATTCAATATATTGTGATGGCCCCCGATATTATTGTGAGAACTTTGACGATATGATATCATGATATTTCGGTTATTGTTACATCCCTAGTAAATAATGTGGTAAAAAATGATAACAGCAACCAAAATGATATGAAGCATTTTTTTTGTACAGTTAGACACATTTTACAGAGCTTTATTCATTCTCTTCAGGCCAAGTAGTGGTAAGATACTGTTGTAGCTACAGCTGCACTGGGGCAGACTGATGTAAGTGAGGCTGCCAATCTGCACCATCAGTCCCTCCGACCACCTCCAACACGCACACACCACATCCATAGTTCATCTTTAAGTAAAAGTCATTTTTTATCGTATTAGGGCTGCTCGATTATGGAAAAAAATCATTATCACGATTATTTTCGTCAGTATTTAAATCACGATTATTCAGACAGTTATTTTTTAGTTACATGATGCATTTATTCAGCATTTCTCTCACTTTGTTATTAATAATTTACGCAAAACTTTAAAACTGAGAATAAATATAGGCTACAAATATGTACCTTAGAGCAGTTTTGTGATGTATAAAACATGAAATGAATAAAATGTACTTTGAACATGAAATAAGTTATAGAAAAACATAAATGGATCCAAAATAAATTATATATCCAGCTGTTCTGCAATCTCTATTATATGAGTTTGGAGATCGTTTGACACATGAAATCAAAATTCAATTATTTGCACAGCCTTGTATCGTATTGTCCTAAAAGTTTGGTTTTGTGTTCAAAATTAGGTCAAACATTCGAACTGGGCTTTCAAACCGCTAATTCTTCAGTTCAGTTCACCTACACATGCATGTTTTGTCCGGCACCCAAGCAGCACATATGCCAATCTATAAAGCACAAGTGGTCTTCTTGACCTTTGCTTTCTTCCACTAGTCCTCCATTCTTCCATTACCGCTGGAGCCTGCTTTACTGCCACCAATTTGAAACCTGGCAGAAGATCTTGGCGCCTCTCCCTTTGGTGCAGCTGGTTTTGAATGGCATCTTACCAACTAACACCATGAAGAAAAGCGTTGGGCATCCATCCATCCTCTTCCATCTCTCGCTAATAATCGCCAATTCATGCCTTTTGTTAATTAAACACCATTGAGAAGAAGGATCTGTGCATATGGCGTCTCGGTGATTCCCCGCTTCTTGACCGGCCAGATTAGCAGCAGTCTCCTCTCTCCAGCAGTAATTTTCTGTTAGCCGCCTGGAGCATAGGTCAAAGGAAGTCTTCCAAAACCAGGGTACGACAAAGATGTTTGGGTTGATAGTACACTGGCATTCGCTGCTCACTTTCACACTTCATAACCAGGAAGAAACTGCTTTTGTCTGCGCACACACATTTTCATTTATCTTCCTGTCCATCCCTCGCTTTCTCCAGTGGGGCAGAGGCTCAGGGATCAGGGAGCGCTCAGGGGGGTTAAGGGGTGTATCCTGGCTCGTTAGTGACTTTGAGCCCAAACAGAGAGTTCGTCTAATTACCTGACCAGGGGATAGATCCAGCCAACAGAGAGGCTTAGCGGACTTTTAAAAAAATCCTTCGTTTTCAGTTTGCAGGGGAGTAGTGCTTGGTAGTTGGAGTTGGAGCTGGGAGATGTCGTGATATAAATGTAATCACGAATCTGCTTTTTTGGTCAAAATGTCACATGACGATTCAAAAATTTTCTCTCGAGTGCTGCTCTGTGCCCACCCACTCCTCCTATTGGTCTGCTTCAGCAATGTCCTGAGTGAGTACATTTGGATTTAAGCATGTGCAATGATGTATGAACATTCAGAAGATTCAATAAACCACAGACTGTATATATATAAATGGACATAGCTAACCACTAGCCGCAGTGTGCCCTATAGGACGTGAACATGGGCTCTAAGTGGTTTCTTCGAGGTCTGGTTCTATTTGACTTCTATTGAAAAAACTTTGCCCTTCTCTCTGCTGTCAGGCTCGTCATTTCTGAACTTAAAATGTTCATATTAACTCACTGAACATGATCCCAGTGTTTTAATTTCACTATTCTGCCCCTAAATCAAGATGTGAACTTTAATAACAAACCAATCAGGTGCCTGCTTTCACCAAGGTTGCTGCAACTTGTGTTAGCAACAGGTTGATTCGAGCCTCGTTACTAGATGCCTGCTCTTTGCCAAACCAACTGTGTGAGTAAGAAGGTGTGTGTACCTTCAACGTCCTCGCTCCTGACTGGGTCTTTGGTTGTGCACTTTGGTAACAGATTAACCACTATAACTGCCTCAATTGGCTTCATTTGCTCACAACTAGTGTCGTAGTGCTTCAGACCAGTCTTGGTCTCATCTCTCTCAAGTGAATTTGGATTTGGTTTTGCCTCTGTCTCAAAGGCACTTGGAAACAGTCTTGTCACGGACTCAAGGTCTGACCCTCAGCGATTGTGATCACATTTCATTATGGCCGCTGATGTCGGCAGCTGAAGTTTAGGAACTAAAAGTGCAGTTGCAGAAGTTTTCTGTGAATTACCAGTGGAAGTTGGCTTAAAGAAGGTTGTCTCAAACTGTGGGTGAGGGTCCAAAAATGAGCACAGTCTTTAAGTGCAGTACAGTTTGCTTTGCTTATTTAATCTTAAATCAATATTAATCAGATGAAATGGATATTAAAACATTGATATATATGCGCCAAAATATCTGTAAAATGCAAATGAATGAAAATGACAAAGATGGTCTCGATTTGGTCTCGATGGGCTGTGGTCTCGGTCTCGTCTCGGTCTCGACCTTTAAAAGTCTTGGACTTGTCACGGTCTAGGGACCCTGTGGTCTCAAACTGGTCTTGGTCTCGACTAGTGCGGTCTTGACTACAAAACTACTCACAACTGAATACCAAGGGTGACGTCACACTCCCTCATGCCAGTTCTATCATACAGTCTATACAGTTGCTCTACAAGTTTACATGAATCATGATACAATCAAACTCCTGATCTAGCTCTAAGAAAATTCTGATATTATTTTTTTGGCATATGGCCCATAGTTGGAGTGTGTCTGAGTTGCTCATGTTTAGGTTGAGTGTATTCAGGCCAGATACTGAACTAAGGAGCAGCTGTGGCATAAAACTGGCACAGCACTGGCAAAGTCTGGGCTCTGCTGGAGGTTGGACGGTTGGGCTTCCTGTACGGGTGTTGCTGAAGTGCTCTAGGATTTGGTGCCAGAATGGTGTTATGAGTCCACTTCCCCTGTTATGAACTAGTCCCAGCACCAGAGCCCAGCGTACAGGAAAACGGTGCTCGTTAGTACAGTTTACAGTGTTACTCTTGGCAACTAACAGATTCCGCCGTTCTGTCATAGCTTTCATTAGTTTACCATAATGTGATAATTTTGCCAATGAAACTAAATAAAAGTATAACTATAAGTGCAGACATTTTATTTGACTTATAAAATCTAAACACATGGTATAGAAGAGACAAGTGGAGTTACAAGCTTCTAACAAAACATTTTATTCATTTTCAATCACTGCTATATACAAACTGGAGTTAATGGAAAGAAGTTTTTGGTAGTTCTGCTAATACATTTAGTCTACTAAGTTATTAAGACATTTCATAGACTAGATTGTAAGTGAAAATGAAAATAATTTTAGTCAAACAGTTGAAATAAATTACATTTTTTCAAAAACTGTGCAGTCTTGAGCCCTACATCCCAGTGTAACGTTTGATTGGGCTTCCATGATGACATCCCGGGAGAGAGGAGCCAGACTCGAGAGCAAGATTCTCAGCTGTGATAACAAGCTGCAAGAAAAGATCACAGGATTCCATGTGTAGTTCTTACTCTTAGGAATTCTGAGGAATATAGACCAATGTTTTACAGTTAAAATGTTGGACCGTAATCCACTAGAGGAATTGTTAGACATGTCCTGCCGATCGATTAGTCAACTAAAAAGGGGGCGTGGCAAAATCTCTCAAAACTATTATGCATCTCTATGTATCTCATCCAAACTGCACTCACAAGACTACACCTGCATGGGAGCTCATGCAAAAACAACTGTTTATGCAGAAAGTACTAGGAAACAATGCATTATAAAACAGAGTAAACTTGTCAATTATTGGTTTAATCTGCCTTAATCTACAGTTAACTCACTCATTCACCAATTTCTCCTTTCTGCTGTTGTAACTATAAATCCTTATAATCTAAATCAAATTCTCAATTGTCTCTCTAAGTCAAATTCACAGAGGACCAAAATTAAAAACTGGGACTAATTCGTGGGCCAAACGAAATATTTATAAAAAAAATTCAACAACATCTGCATGTTTTCTTTTCTTTCGAGATATGTAATGTAATGTAACCTTTTCTTATTAAAATAAATGTTTAATAAGAGTTTTGCTTAAACATTGAATCCAGAACAAGCATAATATAAAATAATAACAACATTTTAAATAAATAATGTCTCTATAGCCTGTCTGTAGGTCGTATATGACACTTTAAGCTTTAAGACGTTTTAATTCTGTTATCTCATCAAAAACAGACCTGGAGTTGAGTTTTGTTTCATTCACACGAGTAATCCTTTATTATCAGTCTTTTTACATCTCCAAATCTCAAAATGCTCTGTTCCACCTTGTGATGTCATGTAGCGGTTATTTTCATCTTTTACCTTTTACCTACATTTAAGTAGAGATTCGGAATTCCAGATTTGAAATCAACCTTCTAACGAAAGTATATAGAGTTTAAAACACAGTGAAGAACTTCCTCTATTACCACATGACATCACAAGGTGGAGTGTTCTCAGTTTGAGAAAAGATAACGTCCTAAATTTGCAGGATTTGTGTCTTAAATATGTGTGAATGAAACAAAACACAACTCTGGATATGGAAAAAACATTATAACAGAGATCAGAAAATAGTGTAATATGGGCCTTTTAAATACAAATTATACACATTTTTAGGTTGGCCAAGACTCTATCGACCAATTAATCAACTAAACGTCTAAAAATGCCCTATTAAAATGAATGGGAAAGTGTGCAGAGCAAAAGCCTGTGCTCCTACTTCACTGTCAGAATGTAATGTCACCGTATTATGATGTATAGTGTTCGCATGTCAGGCTTAAAAATAGTCTAGCTGACACCTGCGAATGACAAATGGTGTATAGTGGAAAGCCTTTATAAAGAAGACGATGCTAGGGGATGTTATTTTAGTGAATGTAGGCCAAACATAGGTGGTAAATACATAGAGGGGTCTTATGGAACGCACATTCTATCATATTACATGTCAAATTTATTACACAACCACACAGGCGTCAATGTTATTAATGCTCCAGTCTGTATTTACTCAATTTCTACCTCAAACCAGTTTTCATCATCCCCTATTGATCACTGTCCTGCAGGATAACACCATCTTCTTAGCTCAGGATTAACCTTTTGTCCATTTGGAAAAGCGTAGACTACAGCCTGTATAATTAAGACTCTGGAGCTCTTGTGTTGCTCTATTAGCAGCCAGCGAAGCGTACAGCGTCTAGCCGGCGAGATCATTACTCCGTCTGTAAGAAAGTTGGGACTATTGTGTTGGTTGCTAAACACTTTGAGCTGTGACAGATAGGACAGCGTTCAGGTGGTGTTTGCAGTGCATCTTTTTGGCAGGAGGAGCAGTAGCCGTGGGGTGAGTTTGTGAATGCGTTGCCTTCCAGAGCAGGGAGTGCCATCGGAGACACAGGGCTGACACCTCGTAAACATTTGAGCTATGGAACAAATCTCAGCGCTTGGACTGTTTACAAGGCCCGTGTCATAGTAGAAAGTGGCTCTTCTGGAAGTGCAGAGTCGTGTTTGCATTATTAATAGGGTAAATTAAAGATGCAGGTGAGAGACTTTTCGGGTGAGAGGTCTGACATTTGCTCCTCTGGTAACTTGGTCTTATCCCTTTGGAGGTAGTGAAGTTTCTTACCATAGTGTGGAACTCTTCTTGCAAAACAAAAACATCTCCAAGAAATGTTACTTTCTGAACCTTTAATTCTGCAAAATAGTTTGATGTTTAGTTTGACATCCAAGGAACTGCTACACAACAGCAGCTAAGTACCTCTTTAGCAGTAGGGATGCACCAACTCAGCTTTTTCAGTTCCAGTAGGCGAGTTTCATTATTGACAAAAGCCCGTGTGGCATGCTGGGAAATATTTTGACTTGAGGCAAGAAACACAAATCCAAAATGGTGGACAGAGCGAGAAAGCACGTAAAGGGTATCGATCCTGATTATTTATCCACTCTAGCTTCAGAGGACACAAGACAATTTGACTAGAAATTGGTCATAAGCACTGAAGGACGCCAAATCACCTTTTTTGATCCCTAATAAGCCTGGACGCAAGCAAATTGCTGGTCTGAATTGCCAACCACTGCGGCAATATCCACAATTACTTGGTGGAAACTCCTGGCATTTAATAGCAATGATGTCAGCTGAAACTCGCCTATATCAATACCGATGTTATAGCTATAAGTTTCCACTTATACCGATATTATTACACTACCAGCGCATAGACTGAAAACTGCATTTTTCTCTTAAAACAAAAATAAAATAATACAGAACTGAACCACATGTGTTATATAGTTGTTATTCATCTCTTTGTATAAATAAATATACTCAAACATTTTGAAATTATCTGGGCCAACTTTGACTACTACATTGATTTATATGTCCATCGAGGATATATGATGAACTGGTATTTGTCGATATCTGATCCACCACATTTTTCAGTATTGGCACCGACATACTAGCCAGACTGGCACCACCTAGTGCCTCCGCTCAATTTCATCTCTCTCCGGCAACTGGTTCAGGAATCAAAATACACTAGACGATTTGCAAGAACACCGGAAGTTGTAGACCATGCTCTGGCCAATCAGTGAAGAGCTGTGAAGCCATGACGTCAAACTCAAGCGCCTGTCTGGGTCCCTTTTGTGGTACAACACAACAGTAAACAAAGCGGTCAAGTTGGATGTAGACGAAGACATACATTCTGTGTTGGCAACGATTCCCGAGATCAAGGATTTAAAGCCGGAACAAAGAGAATGTTTGGTGAAATTTATCAAGGGGAAAGATGTTATTGCCCTTCTTCCTATGGGATTGCGCATTACATATGTCACCACCAAATAGCAGCAATTGGTTAAATAAAAAAAGTACCGTCGAGCAAATGAATCGTAATGTTGCGAGGTCAGACGGTTTCCACGAAGTGACACCGGCTGATGGCTAAGACTACCGACATCCTATACCAACATCAGATCAGCTCATCCCTATTTAGCAGTAATACCCCCAGTACCTCTCCAGTAACTGTCATAAATACAGTGATGTACATTGATACATTAAGTTGGTCTAGCCTAGAGAGAGACAGTTAGATTCATTCTGTGCCTTGTTAATAATTTCAACTATACATTTTCAGATTGTTGAATGCCCACCCAATCTCATAATTAAATCTGCTCATCTATAAAGTCTACAGACAAAGATCATAACAATCTCACTGAATATACAGATATATTCAACAGAGCAGTCTTTTGTATCCAACTACATACATGTCTTTAGATAAACCATGGTGCAGATGTAATCAAGAACTGGGAGGGGTAAACGCCAGTGATTTCATTGCTAATTAAACATGGGTTATCGCTTAATTACAGTTAGCCCCGGCCAGCGTAGCCCCAGTAAAGCCTTGCCTTTGCCTTTCTATGGGGAGCTCTCTGCTGTGGAACCTGCTGACTCCATGCATTGGTGACTGGACACAACATCTGTCCGTCCATCTGTAACGGGAAACAAAAGCGGAGCTAAATGAACTGGAAGAAATAAAAAGAGCCCATTATTACGATATTTTCTCATTTATGTTATAACGTTTCCTCACCGAAAACATACCTGGAGCTGTGTTTTGTTTCATTCATACATACAGTGCGTTCTTCTCTCTTATTCTTTCAGCCCTGGAATTGCCAATCTCCACTAATCAAAAGGTAAAAGGTAGCTATTAACTTGAACACTTCATGACATCACAAGGTGTAACAGAGTATTTTGAGGTCTGTAGTAGTAGTAGTAGACAGTGAAATAATGCAGGATTACTCAAACATGTGTGAATGAAGCACAAATCCAGGTATGTTTTTGATGAGGTAACAACATTCTGACAGGGCTTAAAGCTCACAAGACAAACCTTTGAACAATATAGGACATTTTTAAGAGTGTATTTTTGTTTTTAGGTTGCTGGTTTGACTTCGGGAGTGGATGTTTTAGCCTCGCAGGGAAATATGACCACCTTGACCACAGCCACGACCACTAGCACCGCCCTGACGCCCTGCAGACTGAGGAGCACGGCCCACACGGGGATCCCAGCACCCAGCGTCACCCACCACCCACCCACATCCTCTGCGGCGACATCCTTCTTCATTAGGTAAGCCCCTCCCCCCAAACATACTGCATATTGCTTGTCAGAATTACATTAAGACGGCAGATTGCAGTCAATATATTCACATGTACTGTATACTTCATCTAATCGAAGCAGTATTGGCTTTCTGTTTTGGTTGTAAAATGGTTGGTAACTACAGTACAATACTGTTTAAAGGAGAAATTGACTTGTTATAATGGTGCTCCCTCATCATTGGCTTTCTCTAAATTGTGTTTTGATTGATTCATGTATGTTTGTGTAACGCTGTATTGTCCTGCATTCAAAGCTCAAAGAGTGCTCAGGAAATTTCAGTTTGCACCTATCACTTATCCCCGCCTACAGCTTTGGACCTACTTGCAGCTGTTGGAAAGTAGGGTTTAAAAATGCAGCTTTGACATAAAAAAATAATAATAATGATCAAAAAAATAATAATATAATAATAGTAATAGTAATACTACTACTACTACTGCTGCTACTACTGCTACTACTACTACTACTACTACTACTACTACTACTACTAATAATAATAATAATAATAATAATAATAATAATAATAATAATGGGCATTGCTTTATGATTTTTTGACAAGTATGAAAAATATATAAATTAATTAAGTGTAAAAATATATCTACTTAGGTTATATTTTATAGTTTATCACTAGACACCAGTAGAAAAAAAAGTAATACAAGCAAAAACCACAATACATGTTCATGAGTGACAACATTTATTATATTTATATTATTATATCACTTAAAGCTATCATCTGCAAGTTGATTTAATTTTTTTTTCACCAGTTGATGGCAGATGAAAAACCTCTTCTCACCTGGCCTTTTTTCTGACTCATCTATGTTCTCCAGGCTTCTTCTTCTTGTTAGACCAAAGCTGGGACACTATCAGACAGCAGTAATGTAGATAGCATCTAGTGAGAATACAACAGGGGAGGATCAGCCAATCCAATTATAAATGGTAGCTTTTATGGAAAAGAATATACTATAACTAATGATGTATTCTTTGGTTACTTCTTAATTCAGAAGTGATGTTATGGACAAATTTAATATTCAGTATTATGAGTCAGTAATATCCAGATGCAAAAAAGGATTAGCCTGATTCATCAGCCAGTTGGTTGGAAACCGTCTGACCTTGCTGCATTAGGAGTCGTGCGCTCGACGGTAGGCAAGTACTTTTTTTTATTTAACCACTTGCTGATATTTGGTTGTGGCGTTTGTAATGCGCCAAATCCCATAGGAAGAAAAACAATAATGTCTTTCCCCATGATAAAATTCACCAAACATTCTCTTTGTTCTCATTCTCTCAGCTTTAAATCTTTGATCTCGGGAATCATTGCCAACACAGAATGTATGGCTTCGTCTACATCCATCTCGACCACTTTGTTTACTGTTGTGCTGTACCACAAAAGGGACCCAGAGAGGCACTTGAGTTTGACATCATAGCTTCACAGCTCTTCGCTGATTGGCCGGTGCATGATCTACAACTTCCGGGGTACTTGCAAACCGTCTAATATATTGCAATTCCTGACTTAGTCGCTGGAGAGAGATGAAATTGAGTGGAGGCAGTAGGTGGCGCCAGCCTGGCAAAAAAAAGGATATAACCATGACTAAAATCAAACTTTATAATTTTCAGTTCACATTTTCATTGTACGAAACATATTTTTTGCAACCCTCATGAAACCCCCATAACTGTGCTTGTCAAGATGAGATTAAGATGTTATATGGCTGTGTTTACTATTTAGGCCCAGCGTGCATTGAGGCAGCACGTGTGTAGGTGTACTGTACATGAAGCAATCCTACGGGGAGATATGCAGGGACTCGCCTCAGTCTGCTCCACAGGGTCACGGAGTTAACCGCGATGGGGGATACCGATTCCGAGGAGGTGTTGCTCTTGACGCGGATGAATTACTGCACGCTCTGGGCTTATGCATCATCATCAGGCTAAATGAACCTCCAGTGCAGGCTCCAGTGCTCGTGAATGGATAATACTATTACATAATTTGATACGAAGTGGGCGCGTCTCACGAAAGGGGGCTTAGGTTAAAGACGCGTATTGTTCTGTGGAATTTCATGTTGAGTTACTTTTTGTCGGCTGATTTCCGATTATGTGGTGTTATTTTGATAATTTTGAAGTGAAGAAAAAATGGGCAGAGCGTAAGCCTCATTAGACTTAGAGTTAGACTTAAACAAACTTTACTGATCCACAAGGGTAATTATTTGGACACAGTAGCTCACACATCACAATAAATATAATAACACGGATCTAAAATATAAATGGTAATAATAAATTCAAAATAAGTAGCAACTATAGCAAAAGACTCGTGTAAAATAAGGCATAAGTATTGTATATGTACAAAAAAATAAAACAAATGTAGAAATAAAGTACATATATTTTGGCTGTATACAAGATAAAACTGTGCAAAGGTGAAAGAATGATTGATACAGTTGGAATATGGAGTATGGTATGAATGTAGTCCTGTATCCTTCACTGTTTGAATTACAAGGAAAGTCCCAGGTTTCATTCGAATCCTGACAGGTTGCCACCCCAGTGGTGTTGATGAATTGGGCATAAGAAGAAAAAAATAATTTCCCTAAATGGTCAATAATACATGTTTTTGTCCTGCACCATAGCCAGGGTGGTTTGGAAGGGCTCTTAAATGAATCACATTTTAAATCGAGGTGAGATTCAATGATCAGCTTGGGGCTTTTTAATTACCTGAGTCTTTGTAAGTAAAAGTGTGTACTTTGGAGCAGAGATTAGACTTTCAGGGAAAATCTTTGTGTTAAATGGAAATGATTAAAAGTCTGTCTTGAAGTAAGATTGGATGCAATTTTTAAGTGTTTTTAAGAGTAAATAAGTAAAACCAATATGAAAATTGTGATCAATACAAGTTTTTTTTTTTTTTTTTTTGTCATATCGACCTCAACGTCTTGATTTCAAATCCCACTGTCTCTTCTCTTATACTAAACTTTCAAACTCAATTTTGATACTAAAACAGATTTGATTGGTACTGATTTCGATTAGCCTGATTCACCAGCTGGTTTCACTTTGTGGAAAATGTCTGACGGTAGGCAGGTATTTTTTAAATTTAACCAATTGCTGCTATTTGGTGGAGATGTATGTAATGTGTGGGAATGCTCAGTGGTGTCCAAGTAATTGCCGGCTTCACAACTCTTCGCTGATTGGCCGGTGCACGGTCTACAACTTCCGGGGTTATTGCAAACCGTCTAGTGTACTCCGATTCCTGACGTAGTCGCTGGAGAGAAATGAAATTGAGCAGAGGCACTAGGTGGCGCCATACAATAAAAACACTCTTTATTGAGAGAATAAAATGCCATTTTCAGCATTAAATAAGTGTCCAGATAGTTTCCATAGTGGTTCGTGGGCGTATATATGTGGTCTTATGCTTGTTCTAATACAGCTACAAATCACTCTACAGTTATTCAATGTGACATTTTTAGAACCGATACCTGCTCAAATTAGTATCTAGTTTTGTTACTAATTTTAGTATTGATTAGTATCTGAATTTTGATTTTTCACAACCCTAGTGTCTCTCCAATTTTCCTTTCAAAAACTATTCTTTAAAAATACTAAAATTTTATGTTGTTGAATAAAAATTCTTGTCCTTGTTCAGTGCTTGTGCCTCGCTACTTAGGGCTTCACGTGGACTACACCCTTGACCACTGTGGAAAATCACCATCCAAAGTTATTTTATTTTTGTCCATTCTATTGTCTGCTGCTTGTTTTGTTTAGCACATTTCCACCTTCTCTCCTCTCCTTGGCTCCTACCTCTGGGGACTCCATCAGGCTCCTCTGGCCGAGCGGACGCCGCAGTGTGCCACATTGTCAGTGATAGATTTCTCTGGCAGTGGGTCAGTGCATACATTCCCCTGCCTCTTCTCTCCGAGGAGTGCTATGCCGTAATGAATGCCGCCGAAAAGGAAACTGGCCGGAGTGACAGAGGAGAGTGATGCATTGAACTGTTGAAGCTGGGGACTGCGGGAGGTGTGTGTGTGTGTGGGGAACGGGTGCCGGAGGGACCCGTAAACTATGACAGCAAAGCCATAGGGGATCAATACGGAGCGTAGCATTTCCCAAAAAGAAATATGGAGGTTTAATGGCCAGTTTACAGTAGTTGACAAAATATACCTCAGCATGATGATAATGCAAAACGCTATCGAAAAAAAGTTTGTAATTCCAGGTGTACTACGTCATTTGTCAAAACATTTCAGATTCTCCTTTCATGCCAATCCAACCTACTAATTAGTTATTCAAGCTACAAGAGATTCTTACATGCTTGGACAAATTTGAATGTCATTGAGTGCCAGGAATTGCCTCCAGCTTCAAACAGGCAGAGGAAGATTGTATTACTTTCTTTTCAATACTTTCTTTTGGCTTATTTTAAAGTTATGGTATGAAATTACTAAAACAACTAAAGTAAAAGCGTGTTGTTTTCATTATGGATGTGTTTATTTCACAGTAAAATGTACATCTTACTCTGAGCAGAATTGCACCTCCACAAACCTGACTCATATTTGGCTCGCCTGCTCATTCCATGGAAATGTTGTTGCATTGGTCATTGATACTTTGCAGCAGATGTCATCAACACTACCTGGGGGTGTGATGCTGACTGTCTGTGTTGTAAGACTCAGCTGGAACAACAGATGATTTGTGCTGTTAAACAAGCATTAGCCAACACTTTTTCAGTTTGTTGCCCTCACCGTTTTTGTTAAAAATCAAACATCTAAACAGGACCATAAACATGAACTTAATATTGATCACAGGCTTGTGAAAAATGTATCGCTTAAATCCATTTTTTTGCAGTGTTTGCTTATGTTAATGACATGATCCATTATATCTCCACGGTAACTGCCATAGAGATACATGTAGAACACCCCCAGCCTAATGTCACTGTAAAGCATCGATAATCTTCCACAGTATGACTTAAAACTTGTTGTTCTCCGTCTTGATTGTTCTTAAACAGGGGTGAGTAATTATTATTTTTTCCATAGGGCCACATGAGAAACAGAAAATACTGTGGAGGGCCAGGCCAAAATGCTTAACTGATTTCTGCATAATATTAATTTTATTTCTTTATTACAAAACAGTAAATAGCATTGTTTTGACGAGATGGTAAAACTGGTAAGTGTTTATGTTATGACTAAGCAATAAAAAAGTGAGGTTGCCTTACAAAAATGTCATTAAAAAACACCTCTAAAATAAAAGCAATGCAGCTTTAGTCCATGCATGAGGTAAAATGATAAAATATGTTTATTTTGTAATTCCAAATCAGCTTAAACAGGACAGTCAGAGTCAACCAAAGAGCCGTATGTGGCTCTACAAGGCCCAGGTTTGTTCATAAGTTTGGTTTGAACTTTTTATTTCCATGGAATCATGCAGGTATCTTTTCACCTCCAGAAAGTTAGATACTGTGTCTTTAAGATGTAAGGTTTTTACAGATTTTTCAAGGTACACTTCTAGTGAAATGAATGTTCCACAGTATAGATTAAACCAACTATCACGAGGGAGACAATCAAGTTATGGCACTACAATTCAGACCTGTGGAGAGTCGCCTTTATTTACAGAAGGAATAATGTATTTTTGAGCAATAGAAGCGTCCGTAATGAATAAAAGCAAGATGGAAATGTTTCAGACAAAGCAATAACATCTCCATTTGGACAAGTAAGTAGCGAACCCTCCACCAGAAAAGTTGCATAGTGTACCTTTAAATTAATAATTTTTTGCACAGTATAACTTTTTGGACTTGCCTTGCTGAGATCACATTCCAGATCTTGGTCTTCATAATGCTCTGCTTCCTGTGTGTCCTGCTGTCCGTCCCGGGAGCCTGTCCCCTAGAGGCCGGGCTAATGGCTGACACAGATTTATGAGATAGCGTGTTTTCTTTGGATGAGCGCTCAAAAGGGTTTCAGATAAAGAAGTATAGAGGGAGGTGGTCCTGTTTTTTCCTCCCTCGAGCGTGTCCGAGTGGGGCATCAGGGCTGGAGGTGAGAACCACGCCTTACGTTTCATCCCACAGATAAACCCTTGCCAAGAATGCAGTGTTTTACTTGGCTCCGATCAGCTCGATGACAATGGGACGGCTTGGCACAGTAGGTGAGGGTGATTCACTGGAAATGGAAGAATAGCTGAAGAATCATTTATTTTCTGAATTTAAACGTCTGACATTTGGAAAGTCAGAATTACTTTAAATAGGGTCTTCAAAAGTATCGAAACTAGAAACTAATTTGAGCAAATATTTAAAAAGTCACATTCACAGGACAAAAATTAACTTCTCCTGAATAGTTTTAGAATGATCTTGAACACTTATAAGAGCACATAGACTAGTACATGCCCATAGACCTAGCGTTGTAGTCAAGACCGCACTAAATGAGACCAAGACCTGTCTGAGACCACAGGGTCCCGAAACCAGGGCAAGACCAAGACCTCTGAGAGTCGAAATATAGACAAGACCAAGACTTTTAAAGGTCAAGACCAAGACCAGATCGAGATCACGGCACATCGAGACTAAATCGAGACTATCTTTGTAATTTTCTACATTTATTTGTATTTTGCAGTTTTGCACATATATATCAATGTTTTAATAAATCTATCTTGATTTGATCTGATTAATGTTCATTTAGGCTTAAAGTAGGTCAAGCAAACTGTACTGCACTGCAACACTCTGCGTCCGTTTTTTAGACCCTCACCCACAGTTTGAGAATCCCTTCTTTAGTCCTACTCTCACTGGCACTTTACAGAAAACAACGTCAGAGTTTTAAAGTACTTTTTTCAAGTCCATAACATTTACAGTTAAATTATTTTACTGGTTTTGCAGTGATACTGAGTAGCCTCTGCACATTTATGTTACGTTATGAAATAAGATCACACCTCGTGTCGGAGACAAGACCGAGACCAAGCACTATCAAGACCAAGACAAGACCTAGACCAAGCGCCATCAAGACCGAGACAAGACTGAGACCAAGCGCCATCAAGACAGAGACAAGACCGAGACCAAGCACTATCAAGACCAAGACAAGACCAAGACCAAGCGCCATCAAGACAGAGACAAGACCGAGACCAAGCGCCATCAAGACAGAGACAAGACCGAGACCAAGCACTATCAAGACTGAGACAAGACCAAGTCCAAGTTGAGACCAAGACCCTAAAAAAGCAATCTTGAGGCCGGTCTCGTGACCAACACCTGTCTCGAGTTCTACGACACTATAAGACTGCAAGATAATATAAAAGAAAGTACTATGATTTAATGTTAAAAATTACATTCTATTGCCTAAAGAAAGAGTATCAGTATCGAATCTGTTCTGTAGTATTGAAATCAAGTTTGAAGTTTTGGTATCATGGCAATACTACTTTAAAATTATACTTTGACAATACATGTTTGTGACCCTTATCTTCTACACATAATGTAACAAAAAGTAATACCAAACTGCAAACCACGCAACTATTGCCAGAATGTTACACACACAGAAGTACTTTCTTGCATGGTACATTTGGCTAATTTGAGGCAGAATCTCCACAGCTGTTGTCGACAATATCTTCACTGTGCTCATACGCGCTCGCCCTCGTACCTCATCACGCCGTAAATACCGTCAAAAACCTAAAACAACTTAATCAAGCCACAGTTTTTCTCTCCTCGAAGTGCTTGAATTAGGAAAAGGGGAGAGAAATGAAATTAGCGTCCTTGCTCTGTTAGCCTTGATTGAAAACCCACATCTGATTAGTATTCCTTTTTGTTCTCGAAAGATACAATTAGCGAAAATGCATGCTTGGATCCTGAGAGCCCATGACCAAGGAACAGAGCAGAATCACTAAACAGCCCCCTGTACCCCGACGGACTGAGGAGGCCTCCTTAGACACTTGTATGACATTCACTAACACCGCTCCCACTCCCAGATGAAATTTTAATTAGAATGCAATTAGGAAAGACTCTAGCAGCTTTATCTAGCCGCGCCGCTGAGAGACGAAGAAGCCGTTCATTGTTTAATTTCACAAAATGGACTACTCAAGCGTTCAGCTGTTTAAAAAAGCATCACATTTGTTTCATTGGAGGCGTCCACTGAATTGAGAAAAAATCATTTCCGTGTAAATGGCAGTTTTTATGGAGGGTCAGAGGCACGGTTTAACCTCTTCCTGTTATGAGTGATTTCGTTTCTCAGGCGTTCTAACTGCATATTCCGTCAGCTGACCTAATCGCCAGCATTAAGCCAAAAGAATTGACGGTTGTCGTGGTTACTAGTCGGACCATAGCAACAAACGCTGGATGTTGAGGTAATGCGTGTAATTTTATGAAGTGCCGTCATCGCCAGCATATGCCTCATAGCACTTCTAGGCCCCTATTATTGTTGGAACATGCTTTATGGGGAATAACATATTAGTGCCCTGAACACGCAATCAATGCAAGGCCCAGAGTAATTAAAGGCAAGGTCTTGTGGTAGTTTTAAAGGGTAAGGCTGTGTTCACAGGAATATAAATCCCAACAGACTCAGATCACGGCTTTATTCACACTCACACCTTCTGTGGTTTTAAGTGCACTCAGGCTAAACTGTGTCAGATGTCATTCACATTTTCTCTTCTTATTTATACAAAACTATATTGACTTGTCTCCCTTGGTGTTGTATTGATCAGCTTGATGAATGAGCCTGATGACATATTGATTCATTTTGCATTCAGTCTTGTGTCATACCTATTTGCGTTGTGAACCACTTATTTATCTGGGCTTTAGGCTAGCATAAAACAAAGACTTTTGACAATTTTTAACAGAGTTACTCTACCCAGATCTATGTCTAAAATGTAGTGTTTTTGCAATGTGGTCTTTCTGTACAATTATCCACTTATTGATTCCCATTGATTGTTCAACAGTGACCGCTGTATTTGTGATTCTGAAAATGAACGTGGCCATAGTTCTCAGAACAGAGCTGTTTTGTCACAATGGGTTTTACTCGCACACAGTGCATTCATTAATAAAAGTGAGCAGTCATCCGGCTTCCTGTTCTATATAATTGTGTAAAACAAGCAGAAACAAAGATGACCCGAGGTCAGTGATGACCAATTGGTAATTAGCCGGTGTATAGTGACAGGAAGATGAGGGGTCAGGGGCCGAGCTGAGAGCGGGGACAGTGTGGTGGTGAGTGCGTCTCATTAGAGTATGACAGAAGGCGGCTGTTCAGCTGATGCTGGTGCTAAGCACTGATTGGCGTGTGACAGAGCATATGATTAGTGTATTGACACAGTGTGAGTAATGGAGGCAGGTGGGGCTCACAGTGGGCTCTAGACTGGTCTCCTTTCACGTCACACCTCCAGCTCTGTTCCATTTACACCTGCTCTGAGGCTCAGGCTGGGCTGAGGCTGGCTTTGCTCCAGGGGGACCGCCTGTGACCGCTGCAGTCTGACACCAGCTTATTTCTGCATCATCTGTTGTTGCCTGTTGTTTATGTAGATTTAGAGAGCGTCTCCTCCCATGGTCACTGTGCTCTTCATAGTCATCACACACAGCGGAGGGCTCATTTGCAACCTCTAAATGGACATAAAGACCTTGGAGACATAGCAGGAGTTGTACAAGTCCTTGTGCAGTGTAGCGGTGGCACACAGGCAGTATGGGGCTGTATGGGGCAGAGCACACAGCTGTTTGGAGGAATGCTGCCCTGAGGGCTGTGAGGGGAAGTGCTTTTATGGGCATGCGTGTCCACCCTGCAGCTGCTGCCCAGGTGAGCGTGTGCAGTAATGACTGTGATTGTGCACGAGCTATCCTGCTGTAATTGTAACAGCCTCTGCTCAATACACATGGCCCTGCCTTTGTGTCAACACTCACTCTGCCCTTCATCCCCAGGCTATTCGCAGTCACCATAGAAACAAGTCATTAGCTTGTGGAAGTAAAATGTCACTGATTTTTCTTTCAAAAGTGCAGATTGGAAATCAGGAAGTTGAAACGTGCCTCTCAAAAGCACTGGACTGTAATTTAGTCCAAGGGAGGGATGAGAGGCTCTTCAATGTGGGACCTGTGGAATGGAAGTACAGACGCTTCTGCTGCTTCTTTACACGCATCCACAACTGTTTTGCTGGGCTTACATCAGCGCAGTATTAGAGATAGACCAGCCCTACAATACAGCTGTGCTTAGAGAATGACTCATCTGTAATTAGTCTAATCTGCTGGTTTCATTCTACATTACAACCTATGATTTGATTTCTGAACACTATTGTTATAAAGCTTCTCTTTAGGCCAGGTAGCTAACAATTTCCAAATTTCATCTGTTAACCTAAATGTGGATTTGTTTGGAATTGTGATGTTAAAAATGCACATTTTCCTGTAAAATTCCATCAAAAGTGTTCATGCGTACACTGACTACACTAAAACAGGACAAATGACAATAATGTAGTTCCTTATATTGTTTTACCACACCACTGTAAAAACATTGCATTTAGACCAAGCATTTTGAGATATACTGTATTTCCCATAATTACAGCATTCCTCGCTGTGACACTTATAACTTGCCACAGTGATGGTCAGAGATGGTCAGTCATGCAGCGTGCCTTTAGGCCTGTACTTACGGAGGCTGCCCTCTGACTGACAGCAGGGGTCTGAGTCACTGACAAATGGGCCGGGAGCATTAGGAGGAGGACCTCTGCTCTACAGGACACGAGATAAGCATCCAGAGAAGACCTGGAGCTCGGAGGACAAGGATGTTTTTGTGGAAGTTTTCAACACTTAACTTTAGAGGGGAATACTGACTTGCCATGGGAGTGAAGTAAGTGACTAGACAGATCAGCTGGATGCTTGTCGGATGTACTATCTCTCCTCTGTATCTCTCCTTTCACCTCTCCCCGTGTGTTGTGTGCTATGTGCAGTTTTGTGCGGTGGTTGTGCCTGGACTGTCTGTTCCCTGGAGGTGATGGGGTAATGGTCTCGCTGTCAGCCCATAGTGAGACAGATTCTAGTACGGAGCAGGGGTGTGAGCTGAATGTATAGCACAGTACACAGAAATCTCCAGAGCCACTGTCAGGCTGCAACTGTTATTCTACCTGAACCTCAGCCTGAAACTGATGCATGGTTGTAGACTATAGGGATGCCATTGTGAATATACTGCAGACACTTGGTACCTGGTATTGTCATTATACTAAATCCGTACATATGCGCAAACACTTATAGCACTATTATAGCTATTTTATTTCATTTTAAATACTAGCACTAAATATTCAAGTTCATTTTATCCACTTTTTGTCCTCCTTTGGATCACAGAAATGATGTAGTCCAGTTTTAGACTTGGTTTAGACCTAAATTAGATCTGAAATAGTCCTGATATAGACCTAGTTTTGATGTGGTTTTGGTACTCAGAAAGTTAAATCTTTTCTTTGGTGTGAAATTTTAAGAGCCAGCTTTTTTTTAGAGTAACCTTTTAGTGTTTTAAAACTATTATGGCTTTTTCTTTGATTTGTTCTTACGGCAATTTCTCCACTGTAGTACAAAGAAATGTTTCAGAATCTTAACACCAGACCTGTTTCTTTATGGTAACTTAAACTATACTATATAAATTAATACTCTGATACATGATTTGAAGTGTTTTCTTATTTATTTGGTTTTCATTTTGTAGATTAGTCTCTTGTAGTACTGCAGATAATACTATTTGACTATCGTGTTGAATAGCTATAATAATTAAATAAAGTGAACAGTCTTAACCTCACATAGTTTGATCGTGAACAAAAGCTCCTCACTGTTGCTGAAAGGGCACAGATTCTGTACTCGTGTGTTGAATGAAGCACCACCTGCTACGTGTCTGCTATAATGGGTCCAGTGGGAATCCTGGTACCCCAATGGGAGAAGGTTTTGTCCACTGCGGCAAGTGGCAGGACCGTATGAGGGTCAGCTGTGATGCGAGGTACAGAGGTGTGGATAGAGATCTGCCTGTTCTACAACCTCAGGGAGCTACAAGCGCATAGATATGACCAGCATCAGTCATCCACCCACACACGCGCTTAGTCTGAGCCTCTAGTCTAGACTGTTAAGGAAATACAGGTTTTCATGTTTTTCTAATTATGCATCGGTTTGGTGGTAGTACTTGTACTAGATATGTATCTTAACTCAGTTGGTAGAGCGTTTGTGCACTGATCTAAAGGTTGCGGTTTGCATCTCGACATAAACATCAATGGTTAAGTGGCCAAATCCACTGACCCACAAGTTGTTGGTGGTGTGATTCCAGCTTCCATAGAGTATATTTATTGAATTTTTTAAATATAGAGATTGTAGAACAGCTGGATCTATAGTTTATTTTGGATACATTCATTTTTTTCTATGCCTTATTTCAATGTTATGTTTCAATGTTTCTTATGTTTTATACATAGCAAAAACTAATGTACATATTTGTTGCCTATATTTATTTTCAATTTGAAAGTTTTACATAAATTCAAGTGTTTTGTTTTTTTTGTTTGTTTTTTTTTTTGAGAAAGAGAGAGATGCTGAATAAATGCATTCGTGTAACAAAAAAATAATCGTTTGACTAATCATGACTTCAATATTGACCAAAATAATGATGATAATGATTTTTTCCATAATCGAGCAGCCCTACACTGGCGTATGAATGTGTGTGTGAATGGGTGTGTGGTTCCTTGTTGTAAAAGCGCTTTGAGTGCCTTGAAGCGCTATATAAAAATGTGACAATTTCTCATTTTACCATAATAGTTTAACATCAGTCAAGTGGCAATTTACTGAAAAAAAGTTGAATGAAAGTACAGAAATACAGGAAGTAATGCTAAGTTCTAAAACACAATACTTCTACCTATTATATGTTATCAACACTGAAAACTCCATCAAAAATGCAGGGATGATTTATGCATGAGGAAGGCACTTTTCTTTTGACAAAATAAAGGTGTTGTCATCTATTTTTACCAGTCTAATTATAAGTATGTACAATTTAGACAGTTCTTCTCAACATTATGGTTGCTAGGTAACAGTTATACAGTTACCCCTACGTATCTCATATTTGCTTTTTATCTCCAACCAGAAAGAAGAATTATAAATCGTTATAATTTGTTTGTAATTAATGATTTTAGCTTTGTTTTAGTTTTGTTTTGAGTAGTCAAACCTCTCACATGCACGATACTCTAACTCCTAACCCGAGCACGAATTATTCTTAATAAACTATTGATTTTTCTGTTTCTGAATCAACTCTATCTTTGCAAAACTGTTATTTGATGCTTGGAAATCTAACTTTGGTAACTTTTGCAATTTCAAAGTTTTGACTCGACTAGTTTCTTTGGATACTTCTGCAATCATTTCATACTTGATCATTGTCATCAAGCGTCGCAATTTTGGCTTTCAAATGCGGTTTTGAAGGACGTTCCTCTTTCAACAAAAGATAGTCGGTGTTTGCAAGCCACATTTTATTGATCAAAAACATTCAAAAACATAGAAATTATTGTATTATTATGTTTGGTTTTTTTTACATTGTAGTTCATATTCTTCATTTGTGGTACTCAGATGTGCAGAGGCTTGTCATGATAACACATTTTGAAGCATGGTATATTGCTATAGAGATATAATAAGATAAACCACAATACTGAAACTACTTTATACAACTGACACAATGGCAATAAAGCAAGATAATCCCAGTAAACCCATTTTTTTAAAGACAGTTTCATTCAAAAGCCTGAGCTGCAACAAATAAATGGCCTGTATTCTATTCTCTACAGCTCAAATATTATGTTTTTACACATAAATAACCAAAAAAAGTACAAGTAAATTTTACAGTGGATACTTTTTACTTTTATTACACTATATTCGAGAGCAGGTATCTGTACTTTCCACTCCGCTACATTTTTTATCTGGATTGAAAAGTTAAAAGTACTTTTCTTTATGGTTTGAGACCTGAGACTTTTTTTGTGGCACATTTAATTTGAGTTAACGTACCAACTTTGAGCAAAACAAATACATAAATACAGCTAGACTAAATACAGCCAGTTAGAAACAGCTAGAAAAGGAAAAAAAACATATATTGAGCCACCTCTGAACCACTGAATTCTTTATCAATATCACTACATTTGGTGCTTTAATTGTTCTACAAAATCTCTGCAGTATACTTTTACTATTAAAGGAACAATCAGGAATTTTGGACATAGGTCTTCATTTCCTAGTTTGCCAGAGTGTTGGAGACGTGTGGAGACACTTTTTTAAATATTCCATCCAGTCTTTGTATTTGCCGAGGTCACTGGTGCTAGGCTAGTGCATGTCAATGGCCATAGTTATCCTGCCACTGAAAACAGTCTTACCCATTCCACAAAACACCCGAAGCAAAACAATTACAGTGCAGACTGTCGATGTGAATGTCTGTGTTGATAGAATAATGTTTGAAATAAAACTAATTTTGCATTGCATGAATTGTCGCATGTTAAGGGACTATTTTCTTATATATCAGTCCGCCGCTGCCAAGCTTTCTATCAAGAAGTACAACTCACTGCTGCTGCTGAGACATAAATCCTTCAAATGCAAGATTGGTTTTACTTCAAAATTTATTCTATCGACACAGACATTTACATCGACAGTCTGGCGCAATAATTGTTTTGTTTCAGGTGTTTTGTGGAGTGGGTAAGACTGTTTTTAATGGCAGGATAACTATGACCATTGACTTGCACTAGCCTAGCACCAGCGACCTCTGCAATTACAAGGATTGGATGGAATATTTAAAAAAGTGTTTCCACATGTCTCCAACACTCTGGCTCACTAGGAAATTAAGTCCTATGTCCAAAATTATGGACTGTCCCTTTAAAGTACATTTTCAAGCAGGTACTTGAATAGTTTTTCTTCAGTAGTTTTTTTCATGTGGTATTTTTACTTGCATCGACCCTCTCTGGATACACCGCCTAATCACTTGCTGCCATCATGTCCTGCAAAGAACCCAGTGATAAGGCCACGGACAACCTGGTACTTGTGGATGGGATAACCCCGCAACCTTTGCCAAACAACTGAGTCAGGAAGTCTGGCCCACTCACATAGCCTGAAGCATGTGGGGGGCGCCGATGGGGGGGCTCTGAAGGGGGGCTCATTTGCCACTGCTCCACAACAAAGCCCTAAAATGCTGACTCAAGCATGCACACGAACTCTATGGGGGGGAAGAGTATGTATTCTCTTTTCCATTGGCGTTGCGAGGTGTTCTGAACTGTATACAGAGGAGCTTTTGTGCTTTAAATGTCCGCATCATCCGAACAGGTCTCGTGTGGGCAGGAGGCCATGCCCTACAGCCCCACCTCCCGTTTGTCAACCCACGTTTGGCATTCCTTAAGCATTCACGGCTAACAGTTGCCCGCAGTCACTATTCTGATCACTGCGGCACTGTTAGTTTATCTCCTTTTGGTCGGGCGTTGCGCTAACTTCCTCCGATTTGAATAGATATGAAGATGTTGGGGGGCAGAGGCGCGCCATCTAAACCTCATTCTGTCAAAGGTGTCATGCAAATCAAGTCTATTATAGCTGCGATTTGTATTCCTGCAGCATCGTGTGGGAATGTGGGAGAATAAGGAAAACTCAAATGCGGCGTGCTCGGAAATTGCATTGGAGACTTTTATATGCTATTGTGTGAGATGGCAAATGGACTTCCCCCCCCAGGCCCGAGCTCCCATGAGCCTTTGCGTCGCACCGTCCGCACGAACAGAGATGGCGCCCGGTGAGTTTAACCGTGGTCTTCGATACCTCATAAATGACTAATAGATGCCCAATCACCAAGTTGAGTCTGATTTCCCTGTACGCTAGTGCTTTGTTTGAAAGGTCCCCCCCCCCCCCCATCCTTCTGTTTGTCTGTTTTTACAAATGAAATGCAGATTACTTCAGGGGGTATGGCTATTGTTGGAGCTATTGCTTTTATTCACTCAATATATTCTACTAGCACAGCATCTTAAAGCATTTAGATGTTTAGATGTTGCTAGAATTACGCTTCAAGGGCCTGTAGCCAGTTGTTTTCTGTGTATTTGCCTCAGTACAGCTTTGTATTGTATATTGCATAAGCAGCTCTTGAGGTCAGAATAACTTCACTGTGTTCTGTCTGTATCTTATTATAAAGCGTTTTATTGTCCGATAATCAAGAAGTGCACATTAGCATGCTTGTTGCTGTAAGCTTTTCCGTGATGTCAAACTCAGTGCTGGTCTCTGAAAGTTGTGAAAAGCGTTTATAAACTCATCACAGTGAATAATTGCTTGGAATGCATACGGTATGTGAGGGCTAACTTTGGACCATGGCAAATCATTCAAATCGAAGGTCCTATATTACACAGAACTGACTTTTGTGCACTTTAAGCAATGTTATAATCCCGTTACCTCCTCAAAAACAGACCTAGAGTTGTGCTTTGTTTCATTCACACATGTTTAATTAACGCTTTATTATTCTGCTAAGCTCAAAATGCTCTGTTCCAATGTGATGAAGCAGTAGTTTTCAAGTTAACAGCTACATTTTACTTTTCGTTGAGTGGAGATGGGACAGTTCCTCAGGGCTGAAATTAGCCAAATGATTCTTGTGAAAACAGTGGAGCACTTCCTGTATTACCACATGACATTACAAGGTGGAGATGTGGAGTGTTTTCAGTTTTGAGAGAAGAACTCAACCTAAATATGCTAAATAAGTTGTGTGTTAAATGTGCGAATGAAGCAAAACACAACTCAAGGTAATGATTTTGATGAAGAAAGCCAAGAAAATATAATAATATAGGCCGTTTAATATGTAACACATTTTTCATACTAAAAGTCACTCTGGAATATAAGTCGGACCAGCCAAAAAATGCGTAATGAAGAAGAAAAAAACATATATGAGTCATACTGGACTATAAGTCACACTTTTTGGGGGAAATAAATTTTATAAAATCAGAGACCAGGAACCGACATTTCATCTTGAAAGGCTAGTGATAGTACAGAGAACAACAGGCTGTTAACGTCACATATGAACAGTTCTTCAGATAACTATAACATAAACAGAACAAGTTTACCAAACTCTCCATCTCACTCCAAATCACTAAATCTATTGACATTTTCATCCTCGGTACTTCTGAGCAACTCTGACCTCTGGAGGATGGTTTTGGTTGTCATTGAAGTCACTTAAATTTTTTAATTTTCAGTGGTACAGAAGTAATGGTGCGATAGACAGACATCATACAGACAAGACAGCAGCTCTTTCTGCAGGAGACATGTGCAGTAGAGCCAAGTGACAGTGGTACAGGAGTATTAGAAGTAGCTGATACTGACACACAAGCCTAAAGTGGCCGTTTGAGGCTGTCAGTGTGAAAATTTTAATGTCTAAGTCGCACCGGAGTATAAGTCGCAGGACCACCCAAGGGATAGACTGACTAGAATGTGGCCACCCTTTTCTCCAATTGATCAGCCTCTGAATGACTAACAGCGGGACTTAACCAATCAAAATGAAGTGTGAGCTACTTTTTATGATCAAACTTTTCTTTATAAACGCACTCATTGAGCAACTTGTACATAATGGTAGCTATATAATTTTGATCTATACACATTCCAGATTAGATCGGCCACGTACCAACTGGCAGGAATTAACTACAGTGAAGTCTGCGATCCATACCTAATCAGGCTAATGGAGCATACAAGAGGGCTCATAACTCGTATTTGTTTACATCAATGTCTCTTAGTGCGGGATTAGTAAAGATGAAAAGTTATTGTCCTGCCTCTAACCGCCAAACAGTGCATCTAGCATTGAAAGCAGCACCATAGCTTTGTGCTCTGTGTGAATGGGGAGGATTAGAGGCAGTAATCGTTCATGACCCAGCCCGTGAGAGCCAGATGCGGTGTACTAAAAATCCCATTATCCTGGAACGCGCTATGTGGCCCTGTACCGCCGTGTGGTTTCTGACTTTATGAGAGGGTGATGTGGATAAACTGCTTAAGTCTAATCATGTACCAGCTCCGTGTCTATCTGTGCTTTTTTATTAAGGTTCGGGTATTACTCTTTGTGCTTCGAGTCTCTCATTCAGGAACAATGCGACGCGTGGACATTGTGTTTGGTGTCAGGAGGTGAGGTGCGAATCTGAAAAGGACTGGAGATAGAATACAGTGTTATCTTTTTCAAATATGCATATCAGCTACTCAGTTTTGTTAGGTCGGTGTTTTGTAAAAGAAAGAAAAAGTAGTCAGGGAGTAGTTAGCCGCATTAAACTTATCTCTCTCCTTGGTGACAATCCGGTGAAGTGGCACTCCAAAGTTATGAGTCAGATCCGCAAAAAGAAAAAAATCCATGGTATTTTTTAGCAATTAAAAAGCTGTTTATCACCACAAATCTCCATGGTGACAGACCCCCCCACCAGAGAAGTTACATAGAGCACATTCAAAATATAAATGGCCCCTATTACACTATTTTCTGATCTGTGTTATAACATACACATACAATAAAAGTGAAAAAATGCATAGCACACTCAGATGGCCGATGTCATTTCAGCAAAAAAGCCTTTGTCAGATGATTTTTCTTGCTTTGGACAACAATATACTTACTGCTTTCATTTGATAACATACACATACAACATACGTAAACAACATAACATTCATTCACACATGTTCGACGCACAAATCCTGCATATTTAGGCTGTATTCTTCTCTCAAATATTCTCTGTTCCACCTTGTGATGTCATGTGGTAATGCAGGATTGATGTATTTTGGTGTTTTTAAACTCCATACACCTTCACCAGAATCATTTGGATCATTTTAGACATGGTACTGCCAATCTCTGCTAAACAAAATGTGAAAATGTAGTTGTTAACTTGAAAACTACTGCTTCATGACATCACAAGGTGTAACAGAGCATTCTGAGCTTTGGAGACGTAGACAGACTGATAACAAAGAGTTACTCAAACATGTGTGAATGAAACAAAATACAACTCCAGGTATGTTTTTGAGGAGTCCATTTTGCATTTTAGTATGGGACCTTTAAAGAATATATTTTATAGAGCTGGCACTATTTTCTTCCAATTGATTTAAACTTTCTTCTTCCAGTTTTTTTATCCAATACAAATCTTAAAATCTCTGCCCATCAGACAGGACCACACAGGTTTCCATATCTTTCACATAATGTAACGCACCAGTTATCACCCAAATTACCCTCCCTGCATCTCTCTTTACCTTTTCCCTTAAACTTCACCATTAGATTCAAAAGCACGTGTCAGCAGCAGCCCCTCCCCCCATGTCAGGTCCCTCCTCTGATTAATCACTCCCAAATGTTGAGCTCGCCTGCGGGCCTGTTTGTTGTGATAGCCTCAGCCTGGAGAAGTGCAAATAAATAATCGCGAGGTGTCTTAGCACTGGCACTAAATGATTAATGAAGCATGCAAGTAGAGCAGAAGTAACGCCTGGTTTTTCTCACCTCCGCCCCACTCTCACACACCTATCACCATCTGGACTTTGGGTTAGTATACATGGATATTATAGTAGTTTAATGAAGCCATCTTTGTCAACAATACAGTCTTCATTTTAGAGGTGAAAGTTATACAAATACTACTACTGTATTTTTCTGACTATAAGTTCCACCAGCCAAAAAATGCATAATGAAGAAGAAAAGAACATATATAAGTCACACCGGACTATAAATTGCACTTTTTGGGGGAAATTTATTTTTATAAAATCAGAGACCAGGAGCCGACATTTAATCTTGAAAGGCAAGTTACAGTAATAACAATAGAACAGAGAACAACAAGCTGATAATGTCACATATGAACAGTTCTTCACATAAACACAGCATAAACAACAGAACAGAACAAGTTGACCAAACTCTCCATCTCACTCCAGATCACCTCTGAATTCTTCATTCTCACTTCTGTGTCACTTCTGAGCAACTCCACGACCTCCGGAGGTAAATGGAGCACCGCTTCCTCTTCTGCGTCGCTGTCATCAGACTCAGCATCAGTTCCAGTTAGAATTATTCCGGCCTTTCTGAATCCCGACAGGATGGTTTCAGTTGTCTTTATGTTTGTTTAAATTTCAAATTGTCAGTGATACAGTAGTAATGGTGTGATCGACCGACATGACACCAGACAGGACAGTGGCTCTTTCTCTTTCTTCTGCAGCCGACATGCACAGTAGAGTGCAAAGTGACAGTGGTATAGGAGCACACGAGCCTTGAGCGCCCTCTAGGCGGCCGTTAGTGTGAAAATTTTAATTTATGAGTTGCACCAGATATAAGTCACAGGACCACACATTCTATGAAAAAGTGTGACTTATAGTAATACCTTTTCTAGTACTACTACTGCTGCTGATACAACTAGCACTACTAAACTGCTCATTCAGGACTACCACAGGGAATCATTATGAACCAAATTTGAACTGGTCACTCTTTGGTTATTGGGTAAAATCTATTGACTATCTATCTACCTGATACAACTAGTACCACTCAACTACTCATTCAGGATTACTTCCCGAACCCGTATGATTTGGTGATTTACGGGTTTTTTTTTTTGTTTGTTTGTTTTTTTTACCTTAGATGCCCTTTCTCTTACAACCAATGTATTCTGGGACAGTGCCAAACCAAATTTGAAACAGACACTCTTTGGTCATTGGGTAAAAGCTTAACTGACTACCCCACAACTACTACTATTACTGCTACTACTACTACTACAACTAGATACAACTAGTACTCAAATGATCCTATGGTATTAACACAGTGACCCAGAATGCTTTGGCTTCTTTTTTTTTTTTTTTTTTTTTTTGGATCAAGATTTGAACAGGACACTCCTTGTTTTGTGGGCAAAAGCTTAACTGACTATGCCATTGTTACTTCTTTATTACTACTATTACAGTCCTAAATCTGCCGCCCTCTCAGGATTTCCAGATTGCAAAGAGAAGCGTAAACATAACTTTGTCTCAAAATACCTGTACTGTGCAGTCAGAATCTTGCATGCATTTATCTTTCATGAATCATAATAGTGTGCGCAGCTTGCCAGAAGATTTTGCATGGACGACTGCGCCGGGTGTTCTGAGGGGAAGCCGTGGGTGGGACAATGGGTGAAAGAGAGTTCAGTATGCGGTGTGGAGGAGCAGCGTTCCTCCTGGATCCACCCGCCAGCTCCATACCTGCAGCAGTGCCTGAGTCAGTGAGAGCAAAGGAGACAGAGAAGAAAGACACTGTTAATCTATGCCAGCGCACTACAAGAATACATCTTCATCAGCAACTGTCACCAAAACTCCGCTTCTCCTCCTCCTCCAGGCGTTTATACAGGCACATGTGAATCTGCAGTGTGTGGATTTTGTAAACTGCAGGGTCAGAGTCTCTCGTCCCCCTCCAGAGGCCTCTTCCAGGCTCTTTATCTCCATACCTGACAAATGGTTCCTGTGGTGCTTACACGTTGTGCTTGGGCCTCCCCTCCAGGCCTGATAGTCAGACTAGTTAAGGCACATTTAGAGAGAATGCCAGCGCTACAATGAACTAATCGCTGTGAAGAATTGCAGCAGCTGGACTCCTGCACTTTAATTTGCTTCCTATTCATAAATGAAGACCTGCCTAGCAACACAGTTTAGCCTTTAGATGCAGCCATAGGGATATAGTTATGAAGAAAAGAATAGTACACTGACTTTGGCTAAATGGCTCTGCTGCTGTCTTTGTATACTCTGTAATGACTGCTTTACAAGAAGTTGTGTGCAATCGACTCGGTTTTGTGAGAAAACACCAGATTCGCTGCACTAAACTGCACTTCGTGGAATATTGGTGTTTTTTCTGCTACTATTCCAACAGTCTCTTGGCTTATGTGGATTTCCATCTTTGGGAGTCGAGCCTTTCTCGACTATTTCAGAATTGCACACACATTTCCTCTGTCTCTCAAAGGCAGAAATGATTTACCTGGTCAAACAGCGTTAGTTGGCTCTCCGCCAGACCCGGTGATGGAGAGACTACCTGCACTGACTCTCTCTGGCTTCTCCCTTCTCTTCTGTCTTTGCTTACAGACTCTTCCTGTTGAATATTTTTCATTATGGCCATTTCCTCTTTTCTTCTTTCACTCTGCTGCACCGCTGTACCCCGCTGTACCCCCTCCAGTGTTCCAAATGATCTCTGAGATTCAGGCTGCTCCCAGAGGACACCCTAATCCCTCGTTTTCCAGCCCAGTCCACAGAACAGTGTGAATCCTGATCTAATGCAGGATCTGTGTGTGAGGATGCATGTCTGTGTTAGAGTCTTCAAGCCTGCTTTATGACATGCATGGACCACAAGTGTGTGGACTAGTGTTCTGATGCCACGTAGTGTTCACAGATGTTACATGGACATAGACAAAGATAGATACATGGACATGTTAGCCTCACCTAATTGGCCATGGCTCACAGCTGAAGATGTGTGTGCAGCCTTGGGCTGTCAGCAGTCAGCTCACAAATGATGCCCCATTTACTATTCTGTGTCCAAGGCCAGACAGTGCAGAGGAACAAAGCCCTGCTCAACACCTTGTTGGAACAAAGAGTCTTTCTGCAGGCGGCAGTCCAGGGTGCCGCTCCCAGTGTGCGGGCCAGGATATTGCCTCTCTAACTGGACATCACATCCATTCCTGTCTGCTTCAGCTTGGATCCATTAATCTATTTGTGGGGATTTATAGAAAGTCTATAAAGCGTAGCCTGAGGTGTTTGGCCACTTCCTGCAGATTTGTGCTGTGTACACAGACACCGGAGAGCCGCTCCCTTTAAACTGGATTCAGTGCTGAGAGTGATAAGATGCAACAGGCATCTGGATAAGCCCGCTCCTTTTCTCCTACATTTTAATGCTTTTGGCAGCTGGAACAGTAGGGAGACACATTTTTCAAAATGACAGAAAATATCTGGGCTTGATGCTTATCTAAATGTGAATCAGATAAGATAAGCAGAGGCGAGTTCCTCCATTACTGTGTTTTTTCCACGTTTGGACTTCAGAGCCGCCGCCTCCAAAGAGCACAATTGTGTTTCTAAATTAATTGCAATCTTCAGTGTGTGCCGCCCAGACACAAGTGTTTGGAACAGTTTGGGAGCAGGGGGAGAAGCCTAAATGAATGTTTATATCAGTGGTCCCTTGATTGCAGGGAGCATTTAAAGAGGCTCATTATCAGCCTACAGCGCAGTACCACACAGGAGGCGTGATTTGCTTTGTCATGCTCCCCACTGCTGTATTCATCCAACATGGCCCTACATATTTAACCCCTTCAGCTCTTAGCCTAATGTAATGCGTACATACATTGAGTCATACATCTCCACAAATAGTCTTCACTGACCTGGTATGACACAGGGATTTACAGAGGGAAAAAGACCTTTTATGGTCCTATTCTTAATGATTAGCATCCCGACCTCGCCCGTAAATCTCCCGTGGGTGGGCCTTGTCCCTGCCAGGCCTGGGAGAATGACATCATTTCCTCCCGCCTGCCTGGGTGCCATATGAACGTGTGGGCTGATGTCATGGGTGTTTAATCACAGCAGGAGATTAGCTGGTCAGGATGCATGCAGCTTGGGAGTGGAAGCACGGGAGCTATACAGGACATTTAGATATGGCTCAATGACATGAGGAAAACAGTAGTGTCATGGTTGTCTGCATCTAACTTAAACACTAGTTATTATATTGTGAAAACCACTCCCCTCCATTCCAACACTAACCTTAACCTACAGTGCTACTTGATCAAAGCTTGAACACTCAAACCAAGGAATCTTTAATTAAAAATTGTGTTATAATTTTGTATTATCATTACATTTTAATCTGAATTACAGGAGTGTTCTTTCCTTCTTTTTCTTTCTTTCCACAAAAGCTGGAGCAAAGTTCTTCATAAAAACCCACTTATTATTCACCGCAGCGAGTTTGTAAGCGTGTTCCACAATGTTCACATCACTGCTATAAGTAACTAGCATGCTACGAGTGCACTTCCTGGTTCTTGGACCTAAACACATTTTACAATTGGATGCAGACGGCATGCAGCAAACTTATTCAGACCTCAAGAGCTGCTTATACAATAGATCTGTTACAAATTTTGCTCGACTGCATGGACAAAAATCGAGTACTGTTACTTTAAGACGATCCCAATCCACAAATTAATATGTTTCCCTCTGACTTTTCGCTGCTAGGCTAACACAGATCTTCTCACACAAAGCCCCAGCTCCACCTTTGTGCCGGCTGATATTGTAGATTTATGTTGCGGTGCTGTACCTGTGGGGGCGGCGGGCCATTTGATCACGTCAAGGGCAGCCCGTCAATAAGACACTGTGTACTGATTTTAGCTCGAGGGACATTTCCTATTGATTATGCCTGGGCTCCAAAACACTGCACCTCACCTGATGGAGCCAACGCACCGGCAGCTCAATCAATCATAAACATCTGCTGAAATGGCACCTCTGTCTCGTCAAAGTCGAGTCGCACACAGTAACAGAGGAAAAAAGTGCAAAAAAAATACCTTCCCCGGCATTTCCTTTGAGCGCCTGTTAAATAGTGAATGTCTCCTACAGCGAGCGAGACTGTATTCATTACCAATGCGTGGCTAGAATCCAGTATTCCCATTCATGAAGAGGGAGTAGTGCTGGTGGTAGTAGTAGGCTGGCTAATCAGCAAGCTCACTGCAGGGGGTTTAAAGCGCAGTTTTATATTAGATAGCCGATCTCATACCACCACAAACGGTTGGAAGAGCCGTATCTTGTCTGCTGAAAGCAAAAAAAAAATTGAAAAAGAGGAAATGTCAAAGCTGGCTAATGTGGCAAGCATACTAATTAGCGACAATAGATGAAGATATCGGTTGGAAGTCAGAGAAGAATTTGCGCAAACAATCGGATGGGTGTGCCAGTTATAATGGCTATCCAGGAGGGAAAAATGCCGCCTCACAAAAGAAACCAATTATTGACAGCCTGCCAGAGTGGAGCCTCAAAAGGCGCTTTGCAGAGGCGACTGGACCATCCTCTGTCATTGACCCCATTTTGTAGGTGAAAAAGGGAAATCTCGATGTCCTTTGCGAGACAAAAGCGCCCAGGGACCCACCTTCCCGTTTGAAAAGCAGCCTTGATTTTTACATCTATCTTGTCTCTTTTCATTCATATATATTACAGTCATTATCAGTCCCTTAGGTCTGTTCAAAAGGAGACAGTGATGAAGCGGTGAGACTATCTGGACACTCCAACCTCGCTATTATTGCACCCATTGATGTATAACACTTAACGGTAAGGTATATACACTGAAGGCGCAACGCTGCAATGGAGGGATAGATCTAATGGCTGGTTGCACTGTCAAGGTGACCAATGTTCGCATTAGCATTGTCCCCTATTCATCAAGTCTTGCCAATCATGATTAGCCAAGTGGTAATGCAGTTTCCAGGAGACTAGCGGTGCGCTCAAATCATTTCGAAGTGGACACCCCCGGAAAAGCGTAGGTAAGCTAGATGCTAGATGGAGATGCGAGGTAAAAGGTTGCGCCGTATATCAAAAAAGAAGGCGTTGCGGTGTTATTTTGTGCTTCTTTCAATTGCACTTTTAATCCAAGCGAGTTCATATAGGGGGCACTGTGTCAGATGGAGAGGCAGAGGAGGAGAGAGAGAGAGAGGGTTGACTGCTGTGCCTTTATGCCGAATGCACTTTCATCCAGCGGAGTCTCACACCCACTCGCTTTTGGCCGCTGTGTTGTTGGAGCAGTAGGCACTCAAACAGCCAGTCTTTCAAACACGTACAGAGAAACTGAGAGAGAGAGAGGGCTTATACGGCTAAATTGGAAGCCAGGGGAATACGGGGCACTCTCACCCCAACCATCGCCCACTCGCACGCTTCAATTCCACCTTTTTCTACCCTTGACCATTGACTGGCTTTTCCCAGTTTAAATCTGCTTTCCAACATGTGGCCATTAGGACAAAAAATATCGATTTTTTTTTTTTTTGACAAACATTGCAACTGAGATGTGATGTGGATTGTGTTCAGAGTTCACAATTTAAACACGTCCAGAAGAATTGACAAAAAGAAATGAAATTAAATCTGAAGTGAAAAACTAATCTGAAATACAGGGTTAGTCGCTTAAAACTACTAATGGTGTTGATTATGAAGGAAATCACAGGACTTAAAAATGAGTTCCTTTACACTTTGCTAATTGCGTCCACTCAAATTGCGATTTTGATTCAATTGCGCTTAATCTTGCACCGCTAGTGTCCATTGTCCAATCGTTATCTGTATGAAAAACTGTTGCTCCTATACCCTCCCTATCTTGCATCATGATAAATAACTCATTCATCTCCCTAATTACGCCATTCAGCCCAAATGCAAAAGTGTGCCCTGTTGCAACCACTTCTCTGTGGGCATATACTCACCAAATCTGTTTGAAGTCCAGGACCCCTAAAAGGAGTGAGGGGCTCCTGTAAGGCATTAAGTATTCATGTGACGTGCTGGTGGGGTGTAGACAGTAGTAGGGAAAATTGCGCCGCGAGCAGCCAGCAATCGAGAGCTGACACCTCGTCTGGCAGTCGCGGAGAAAAGGGGCTGGGCTGAGGAAAGAAAAGCGGAGGGAGTGAGAGAGAGAGAGTGAGAGAGAGAAGGAGAGAGGGAGGGCGAGTGGAGGTAGGACAGCTGCCAGGATTTCTCTGATAGCGGCCGGGTGAAGAAGGGACCGAAAGGCTGAGCGAGCACCAAGAATTCTCCGCGTTCCCAGCCAGCCGTGGAAACCCGCGGAGCAGTCAGGCGTGCCTCTCCTCTCCGCTCCTCTCCCTGATCCTGCCGCAGAATAGTCCGGACTACCAGACCAGCAGCCAGCAGTCTCTCTGAAGGATTAAACGCGCAAAAGAGAGAGAGAGAGTGAGGAAAAATAAAGGGACGCAGCCTGTGGAGAAAACTGGTTGGATGTAAAGTTATTGGAAAGCCAGCTGTTGCTATGCTGCTCTGAACTTTGGAATTGACATTTTTCCGTGGACCATTCCTGACCCAATTCTTGCTTCCTATGGACCACCTCACCCATGCTACCTGTATACCTGAATGGTTCCTATACAGTTACTATGGCAGCCACTTCTTTCTACACCTCCTCGCCTACTCCTACTACCTAAACCTTCGTCAACTTAATGCAACTGCACACAGCTTTTGCCAGAGAAGACCTGACTGTCCCTGACTTTTGGGTGCAGCCCCGCCTCGCCTCGCTTTGCTGTGTCCCCACTACTACTACTACTACTACTACCACCACCACTACTACTACTACTACTCCTTCTTCGAACCCCCGCGGTGGATCAAATGTACGCGTAATGGAGAACTCTGGCAGCGCAGACCTGGACCGCAAACTTGAACTGTGTGTTTTTTGACTATGAGCATAAACTAGAGGATGGATTGGAAAGAGCTGTAAGTAGACTTCTAGAGGTGCATGCATAAACTGTATTCATTAAACCACCCTTAGTGAGTAAAGTAGTATGAAAACGTTATATGGAAATGAATCAATTAGTAGTGGTAGTAGTAGGAGGAGGTTTTGGTTGAACAGGTGGGCAAGATGTTGTTGGCGTTCAAATCTAAGAGAATTTACAGTTGCACATAGCAGCAGAGGTGGGCAGGGAGCTTCATAGAGTGAGCACAAACAGCCCTTCAATTAATTTTCCTCCTCTCCATGCGTACACGTGTTGTGCAAAACCACGACTGTCATCTATTTCACCTCTCCTTTCCTTTCACAAAGCGCCATTGTCCGGCATGAATGAGAATCCAAGGTTGCCAGCTTGCAATTACCACCACCTTTCCCCGCGTGTTTTGACTTTCCGACGCCTGATTTGGATACGCAAGGAGACACCTACCTTCATCTGTCTTATTCATACCTCCTCCTATAGCGTGCATATCACAACCACGTGCAGTCACTCTAGCGCTCTACTCTTCCTCCTGTCTGTCTATCTCTCCGCACCTCCGCATTCATCGCTCCCATCTCATTTTTAGCTGGTCACACGATCCGTCTCGCATGCTCTCACACATAAGGCAGCTCCCGGGGGACTGGAGCCCTTCCTGGTTGCAATAATTATTCCATCAGTCGCTAGTGTGTTCGCTGATTGTGCTCTTGGGCTGTCACTGCAGGGGAGTAGGGGAGGGCGGTGTGTACTGTCACTGGAGTAAAGGACTCTGGAGATGAGAATTTCAGTTTTTTTTTCATATTTGGTATTTGGTATTTGGCAGCTACAGCACAACCCCAGACTTGTCCAGCACCAGAAACGGCTAATGAGCACAAGCTGGTCTTTCAGAAGCTCTCCAAGACCCACGCGGACTTGCCCCGTTCTGCATACTCCTCCTTCATCTCTCTCTCTCTCTTTCTCTCTCTTTTACATGCTCTGTTTCTTCTGCCCTCCCCTTAAAAAAAACCCTTGCTTCGCACAAATTTCTCATCTTTTAATCTCAGTCCGGCTCTTTCATTCCCAGTGCCACCACCACCCCTCCACTACTTTCATGTTGACAAGCGCGCCTTTGTCTGCGCCGTGTTGCTTTTGAAATCAAACTGGACTGGAAAATGTTTTGTGAGGGATTGCTTCGCGTTCTGACCTTGAATTTTCCAGCCCGAGATGCAATGTTAGCTGATCCTACCTGGAACCACTATACGAGTCTGGCTGGCTTCCCTCCCTGCAGGCACCAGACTGAGATATTGCTGTGTTGGGGAGGTTGTGAGAGTTCAGGGTTGTGAATGGAGCGCGTGAGGACAAGTACCCGGGCTCGTGCGACCAATCACTGTCTCCACAGAGCTGACTCCGGGAGACACGGGGCCCAACCGGACAGTGGATTTTAATTAGAGCACTGTCAAAAAGCCAGCTAGTGTTACAGGAGGAGGGCTGCTAGGTGCCAGGGCAGAGGAAGTGTGCAGACAGCAATTTGTCTGGGTACATTCGATAAAAGTGGTAGTAAGGTATACCTGTCTCCTCCTACACGGGGCTGCCCAGAAACTGACATGCATTCATTGATTCATTCCTTACAGTACATTTCTATTTTGAGTTGATAGTAACTGCTCCAAGAAACTGTTGGCTTGAGGCAACAACATAGACAAACATTGATTCTCATATCCAAGCGAAGAGGGCAATTCTTTCATTTGTTCTTGGCAGTGCTCATGTACTCTAGTTATACTTTAAGACAAGTCAAGTCATTCTTATATATAGTATTTACAGTGTGTTCTAGGGACACTGTTATTCGTTCATGTTTAAATCTGCACTATGTAACTTGGTGGGGTGTCTGCTTCTTGTCTATATTCATGGAGATGTTATTGGTTTGTCTGGAATGTTCCCTGGAAATGGCATTAACTCTTTGCCACTTAACTGTCTATATATTGTGTTACGCCCTGTTTACATGTACATGGGTCGTTTTAAAAATTGAGACATTACCCTTCGTTTGTACCCATCTTTTACACGTTAACGGTGAATTTGCCTCTGAAAATGAATCTTTCTAAAAATTCCAGCTAGAGTGGAGGTTCTGGAAAACTGTGGTTTGGCGTTTGCGTGTAAAGTGAGATAAACAGATAAACAGTTTTATGCAGCTGACGTGCCGAAACTGTGACCAATGTTTACCTTTTGCTATGGAAGCATTCAGAGCAGCAGTCATATTTCTTCTGGTGCAAACACTTTTCATGTGTTTGCATTTGCACACACAGCTGATGCATCATATCCATGACCAGAGACTAATGAGGCTCGAAGCTCAGCAAGTTTGCCACTTCTTTAACAGATCTGTGGAGAGGGGAGCCTGCTCAGTAATGCATGTTTTTCAAGGTATTTTTGAGTAATACTTACAACTGTAATGAAATAAATGCTACAGGTTTGAATCTAATCCAGGTGCCGCCCAGAGGCTTGGCGTAGTTATGATGGCGCTTGATGACGTATTTATGCGAGTTAATGTAAACAAAAACTTTTTTGAAAACAATGCTATGTGCACAGTATTATTTTGGAATCTGCAGTTTCTAGTCATTTTTGTCAATTTTTGAGCAGTCTAAATGCATTTGCAGCTTTTAGTTGACTGTGCGCTGCCTCTAGTAGTAGGTGACATTACACAAGACTTCCCTCATTACAGCCACTGTTTCTGCTTTCAAACCTGGCTACAGGGGCGGACTTTGAAGTATGGATATGTGTTAGACCAATCACACTGTTCCTTATACACACAGACTCCTCCCCCTTCACTCTTTTCTTTAGTCCTCCTGATTGTGGGCAGAGTTTGTGTGTTTAGTCCAATTTTAACTTTAACTATCCTATATTTGTTTGTTGCTTAGAATGCATTAATATGTGACTTGGCCTGCATGTGACCCTTGCTTTTGTCCAAGGGCAGAGATATGTTTAATGCCTTACTGTGGAACATTCCAGGCAAAGTAACGACATATCCATGGAACCAAGTAGATAGAGGGCCTTCCACCAAAAAAAAACAAAAAACATAGTGCATCTTTAAATTCTTCATAAGAGTTTTGTGTACCTTTATCCTACTTACTTTGCGCATGATATGGGACAATCCATGAACTACACTAACCCTTTAAAGAGTCAAAAACATTCACTACTACTACTACTACTACTACTACATTCATTCACTACTTCACACAGCAAATTCATGTCCTTGGATTTTGGGTGAAAGCCATGAGTACCTGAAGTGAACTCATGGTAGCACAACAACTAGAGACTAACCCCCAGCAGATGGCATGTCAGCTTTCTGGTTATCAAACCCACAATCTCTGCCATCTTGAAACCCTTAAAGAGGGAGTATTATGCAAAATTGACTTTTTGGAGCGTTCTGCCATGTTATAATGTTGTTCCTTCATCAAAAACATGCCTGAAGACGTTTTATCTGTCATTCGTGCACTATTTGAACCCTCTTTACAGTCAGCAGTATGATACTATCCAAAGTTTAGCCCAAAAGCCAACATCATCCACGCTCCCACTCAACAACTTTTCATAAATATTAGGGATGTAACGATATTCAAATCTCTCAGTACGATATGATCACGATATGCATCTCATGGTACGATATTTATTGCGATATTTTGCTTTTAAAATACATTGACAAGACTTTGGTGTGAATTATTTCAAGAATTCAAGTAAAAAACATATTTCTTCATGTTGTCTGCAGTGAAATGAATCATGGGATATGTAGTTCTCTATGTTTATAAGTTGTTGCTACTATAAAACAAAGCACTTAAGCAAAGAAACTTGTAATTTGATATATTGTGACAGCCCATGATATTATTGTGAGACTTTTGACGATACGATATCACGATATTTTGGTTAGTTACATCCCTAATAAATATACAAAAGGATAATACACAACAAAACACTACTAACTTCACAAACTTGATGCGTCTTGTGGTAGTTTCATTAGCGGAAATCACCCTGATTGTAATGTGATAGTGCTCTGAAGGGGGAGTCACTTTGCGTGGAGAGCAAAGAGAGTGTAAAAAATAAACGGAAACTTAATGTGCAATAAAAGGTAACATGGTGATATAAATATGTAGTGTTTTTGCAATGAATACCCCATAGACATACCCCCTAATACCCCCTTTTTAAAATGCAACTCATCTTTTACAAATCTGAACTGAAGGATGGGAAGGAAATCATTTTTGCAGAGCAGCGTTTTATCCGTCCAGCGTGACATGTACGTGACAGTTGTTTTGTGTTTGATCAAGACAAACGCATA
Organism: Boleophthalmus pectinirostris; assembly: GCF_026225935.1. Taxonomy (NCBI): domain Eukaryota; kingdom Metazoa; phylum Chordata; class Actinopteri; order Gobiiformes; family Gobiidae; genus Boleophthalmus; species Boleophthalmus pectinirostris. The sequence goes on along the minus strand of NW_026570971.1, from coordinate 12,703,052 downwards.
CATTTAGAGCGCCTTCCTGTTATGACAGTCCATATTTAATCCCTGTCACATGCCGTGTCCTGCTCGGTAATCATTTATGTGTTGGACTTGGAGCATCTGTCAGCAGAAATCTAATTATAAGACAGTTTGCCCTGCTCTGAGTGGAGTGGAGGCCAGATATTTATTGCTCGAGGTGTTGGTAGAAAAACTGTTTTAAAGTAGGGGTTGTCTGAGGTTGTGGCATGTTTTTCTGGTGATTGCATTTAAGTCAGAAAACACATGTAGGGGATGGCCTTGTTGACTTGTTTTGGAAATTGGAAAACTACTGGCAGGTCCAAAAGTAGGATGAAGCAATATAAAATCTATTATCAAACTCATATGAGGCTGATTTACGGTTTTGTATAATTTAACTTACACCAGATGCCCTGCCTCATTAGATTCAGCTTGACAATTCATCTATACCACTTCCAAATGATTTTAACTGACTTTGACTCAATAAGAGAACCATTGCCATAGCTGTAAACCCATGAAATGTATAAATTAGGTTTGTGTTTGCAGATATACATTATCTTCAAATAACAGAACTCAGAAATGTTTCTCTTTCAAGGTTCTATATTACACAGAATTGATTTATGTGAGCTTTAAGTCATGTTATAATGTGGTTAACTCATCAAAAACATATGTGGAGCTGTGTTTTTTCTTTCATTCACACATGTTTGAGTAACCCTTTATTATTAGTCTTCCTACATGTCCAAAGCTCAAAATGCTCTGTTCCACATTATGATGTCATGTAGAAGTAGTTTTCAAGTTAACAACTACCTTTTACCTTATTTTAAGTAGACATTGGCAGTTCCTGAGATAAAATTATTGAAATGAGTCTAGTGAGGGTGTCTGGAGTTTTAAAAGATAGTGGAGCACTGTATTACCACATGACATCACAAGGTGGAACAGAATGTTTTCAGTTTAATAGAAGAACTCAGGCTATATATGCAGGGTTTATGTGTTATAGATGTGTAAATGAAACAAACTGCAACTCCATTTAGGGGTGTACATTGCCTTGAGTCTGACAATACGATACATATCATGATTCACACGTCACGATTCGATATATCACGATATATCCCAATACTAAAACAATTAATGATATATTGCGATTTATCAATAATTACTTCTAATAATATAGTCAACTACACCTTCAAGAGAACACAAAAGAACAGTGAATGAATTTTAAAAATCGATTCGGATACATTTTTTATTGATTTGAGAATGTATCTTTTACCTTTAGTTCAGAAGAGAAAAGTTGGTCATTTCTGGGCTTAAATTATCCAAATGATGATTGGAGTTTAAAAACACAGTAGAGCACTTTCTGTATTACCATATGACATTACAAGGTGGAGAGTTTTCTGTTTGAGAGAAGAACTCTGCCTAAATATGCAGGGTTTGTATGTTATACATCTGTAAATAAAACAAAATAAAACTCTTAAGTATGTTTTGTTTTTGATGAAGAAAGAACATTATAACATAGTTCAGAAAATGGTGACAAATCCACTCTCTATTAACTATTAACCCCCCACCTCTTGTCTCTCACAGGGCCGCTCAGAAGCTGAATCTATCGTCCAAGCGTAAGAAGCACCAGCCGTCCCTGCTCCACCCCCAGGAACCCTCCATCTACCCCACCAACTTCAGCGGCATCCTCCAGGCTCTGCCCCCCACCCGCACCGCCATGCTTGCTGCGCGCCGTGTCCAAAGTCAAAGACAATCCAGGCATGGGAAAGGTACGTCAAAAACCCCCCGATGCCCACCGTACACAAACAGCAGAATTCGCACAAACGCGTATTTAGAGGGAAGAATGCTGAGTGGAGACAGAGTGGTCCACGGGCTGCACTGCGGCGTCTGGTCCGGTCCGTACAGATGCAGCCGGATAAGCCTGCTGGAATGCGATGAATTTGGTCTGTTCATTTTTCACTTTGAACACTGGACTGCAGCAAAACTATAATTCACTAATCCTTGCTTATGTTTACAGCGGGATGTCTAATTCTATCACGGGTAGGGTGCGCGATGATGAAAGCCAGACTGGCAGTTATGGACAGTCATTAAACAAAGCTGTATCAACACGGGGCTCTTCCTTTGTGGGTTAATGGCCATTGTTTGTGTGCGCCCACGTCCTGTATTCAGAAAGCAGAAGTCCCCTAACCAGATTAGTCCCCACCTGGATAGGAAGAGCGCGCCTCTGCTGCCAGGTATACAGACGCTCTTTGTAAGTCTCCCATCGCATACAAGTTGTTAACAAGCCACACCTGAGGCTCACTGTACATTTGTATATCTGAAAGACACATAGAAATCCATGACTAAAAGCTGTTCTGGATTAAAAACAATACTATGTACAAGATATACTAAGATATCATTTGACCGTTTTAGAATGTTACATCAGACGTCTTCCCTTGGAATTACTTTCTGATTATACCTAAACCCTAAACCCTGACTTGTAAGAGATCACAAAATCATACGTGCCAATTTTATGCTATTTTCGGATCTGTATTATAATGTTATTTCCTCATCAAAGGATCCTTGTTTCATTCAACAAGTTTAAAACACAAACCTCGGATATTTAGCTGAAAACGCTCTATTCCGCCTTATGATGTCATGTGGTAATACAATGCTCCACTATCTTTTTAAACTCCATACACATTCATTAGAATCATTTGGATAATTTCTTCCCTGAAACTGCCTGTCTCTACTTAAAATAAGGTAAAAGGAGCTGTTAAGATGAAAACTACCACTTCATGACATCAGAAGTCGGACAAACAATGACAATAATAATGCATCAGTTTTATTTAGCGCTTTTCTGGACACTCAAAGATGCTTTACAGAGCATTATTCATTCACTTCATACCTGGTGATGGTAAACTACTACTGTAGCCACAGCTGCCCTGGGACAGACTGACGGAAGTGAGGCTGCGAATCTGTGCCATCGGCCCCTCCGACCACCACCAACACTCATGCACACACTACTTTCATACTAGGCAATGTGGGTGAAGTGTCTTGCCTAAGGACACAATGACAGTTCTGGCGCCCCCCTGTGGCAGCTGATTGTCCCAGTGGTCTCCCATTAAAGTACTAACCAGACCTTGACCTTCTGAGATCTGACGGGCATAGGACAAACACGTGTGAATGAAACAAAACAGAACTCCAGGAATGTTTTTGATGAAGTAACAACATTATTACACGGCTTAAAGCTCAGAAGAGTTAATTTTGCACAATACATGACCGTTAATATTAACTACTGTGTTCCTTTCTGCTGACGTAGCCTACAGGGCAGGTCAGGTCTGTGAAGAAGCGGTCCTACACACAGTAAGAATGCATGAATTTCAGGGTATTTTTGAGCAATTAAAAACAACCATAATGGAAAAACAAAACAAAACAAAAAAACATACTACCGGTCAAAAGCTTTAGAACTCCCTAATTTTTCCAGTTATTTATTGCAATTCAAGTCATGCAAGTCCAATGAAGAGCTTGAAATGATACAAAGGTAAGAACTGAACAGCCAGAGGTTAAAAAAAAAAGTTAAAAGATAATAAAACACAAGTCCAAGCTCTGCCAAAGCTACCTCAGGAAAAAAAAAAAGAACAAGATGGTGAACTTGAAAATGTGGAGTGGCCAGCACAGTCTCCAGAATTAAACCCCACTGAGCTGAGCTGGTTTGGGATGAACTGGACAGAATAGTGAAAGCCAAGAAACCTACAAGTCCACACATTTATGAGAACTTCTGCAACAGACTTGTGAAGAATTTTCTGAAGAATATTTGATTTCTATTGTAAAAAGAATAAGCCACGAGTGTGTTATATCTGCCAAAGGTGGACACTTTCATGAATCAAAAGTTTAGAATATGTTTTGGTCAACAGTAAATTTGTAAACCACAAAAAAAAGTGCGGTGTCCTAAAACTTTTGACCAGTAGTGTATGTTATCTAATGCTATATTGTGGATCTTTCTTTGCAAATCAATTACATCTCCATTGAGCAGGTGGCTGACACTCCCAGCAGAAAAGTGTGCCTTTAAAATGAATCTCAAATCAATCTTTAATGTGTAGACCAGTCAGTTAGAGCCTTTAGGGGTTAGCTTTACATTACATCTCATCTGCGTAATCGTATGTAGGTCACTGGCCACACATGTGCTCGTATGCGGAATGCCAGACCACGCTAATGGATTTCTAGAGGATCACGAGACAGGGGAATCATCCGCCATTAGCGCATGAGTCCGAGGTGTGTGAAAAGACCGCGGGCAAACCCTATACAGACTGGACTGCACTATCTGATCCCAGCCAACATAAATACAACAAGCTGGTCGGTTAGGCTCCTGTCTGCTAGGCCCACTCAGCGGTCATCTGCACAAGCCCACTTTAAATGTCAGCAAATGCAATTCGGTTGACATATGCACACGTCACTCACCATAACTGGCCTCCACGGGGTCTTCTCTAGGCTTGCATATGGCCTGCAGAATCCACTTACTGAAAGAGAGGGATTTCCAGTGGCATTGTTTGGAAACCGCCAGGATATATAGTAATATTTATACACAAGCCGTGGGAAGAATGGGGGTTTTGTTTATGGAGTAGGGAGAGGCCCAGGTTGTCAAAATGTGGAAGGGAGTTAACTGTATTTTAAGGTTTTGTTTCAGCCCCTGTGAAGCCTCAGAGCTAGTGTTTTCTAAAATACACTGACAGCATTTCAGCGTTGGGTTTCCTATCACATACAGGTGAGTATATAGAATGTGATATAGGTGTAGAGGTGCTACAGGGAGTTGACAAGAAGAACCACCGAGACTGCTAAACGTATTATAACAGCCGTTTAGGGCTGCTGTCAATCACGGCGTAGCTTTTCACAGCGTTTGGAGAAAAAAAATGCCGTATCTCGTTGCAATAGATAGTTTACAGAAATAGGACTTGCACAATGACTGATAGACCACACCTAAGCAACTGTAATGCCTGCATGAAATCTGACAATGCAGGATAATGGTGCAATTTTTCAGCTATTATTTTTGAGTGCCTTCATTATTACTTCAACATAGTAAGACTTGACTAGACTGGTTTTCTCTAGGGCAGGTTTGGGGTCCGAGCCCAGCTTAAGCCATACTGATGTTGTGAAAAGATCCATGTGTTACCTGCACAGACAGCGGTGTTTTCTGCACTCAGGCTGCAATATATACATGAATGGACAATGTGCCAAACAAATAATAAGTCCATATATTAGCCGCATCATTGTAGAAATTGCAGGTTTCAAAGTAAAAAAGTAGCGGCTTATAGTCCAGAAATTACGGTAATTGGTAGTTTGTGTAGTGGTGCATAGTGGTGGCCATGTGTTTGACAGTCAACCCCAAGGCAGCTATGGATCCTTTTCAGTCAGGGTCAGTCACCTGCTTGTTGTTAACATATTGCTTTTGCTGGAATGTTCCACAGGTTGGTATAAACCTCTCCTATCTTGCATTTATTCAATTTATAGCAGAAAAATGCTTGGTTTGGTGGTGTCGCTGGCTTGCATCCACGGCAATTATAATTTTTTTTGCCATTCTGTGGAACATTCCAAGCCAGAAAAGGAAATTTTCATCTTTTCCCCAAAATACATACGTAATGCCCCTTTAATCCATACTTTATTATATATTATTTGCATTTTTGTGCTTCCAAAACATGCACAGAAATGAGGGCTTTAATGTCTTAATATAGAAGTGTTGTTTTTTCCAAGATCAGTGGAAGAAGACATAGCGAGTAGGTGTGATGGTAAGACTGGGCCCCATATGCTCCTCTGTGCTACTTATGGTCCAGAAAAACAACCCTGCTGCTAGGGTTGAGATAATCCCCCAGCATGGTGGTTCACTCACTTCTTTCATTTTTCCAGCCCTTCTCTTCTGTGACTTTCAATGCACACCTTAATGCCTCTCGCTGACACCATTAGGCGCCGTGTTGACCCAATAGATTCACCAGTCAATGTTAAAAAGGGGGGTATCCATGGCAACCTTCAGTGTCCGTCAACTTTGACACAGCAGACGTGAGGGTAATGTTAATACGGGCTCGTGCTATTGCTAGGCATCAGATGGCATCAAGGGTTTCTAGCTTTTTAAAATTTTGTTGGGCTAGAACAGGGGTTGGCAGCCTTAAATATTCAAAGAGATATTTGGACCATTTCCCACAGAAAAGAAAACACCCGGAGCCACAGAAACCCTTTGGACTCTAAAATGAGGATAACACTGCATATCATTTTGTACCTGTATGGTCTGTATGAAAGACTATAGTGTGCTGCATTTATGAAATCAATGCAGTGCTACAGAGAATATATACATCCATTCATATATACAGTTTATGTGTATGACCTGCAGATATATAATCTCTGAAAAGTTTCACATGAACCATCTCCAGTGCAATAGAAGCACAGAACAGACTCACCATCAGCAGCACATCCTCTGTCACAGAGAGAACACTCATATTCCCCTGAGTTGTGTCCTTTAGTCTGACAGAAGCTAAACCGCATCAGGACACAAGGAGCCAGCTGTTTGTTGTTGTTTTTTTTCAGTGTCAACGTAAACAAATGAATGCAAAGCTGCATTAAACACATTATTCCTGAATGTCTATTTGGGACCTCCTTGCAGGAAGTAAAAATCCAAACATTTTCCACCCACAGTGAACCAAAAATGCAATTTTTATGTATTTTTACAATACATTGTAATTAAATACCCATTATTTATTTTCCAAAGTCACACTGAGCCATGACAGAAGGTTGAAAGAGCCACATTCAGCTCTGGAGCCGCAGGTTGCTGACCCCTGGGCTAGAAGTTGTTAGTGTCTTGTTAGTGCTTGATCACACTGTATTACGCAAAAGGAAAATAAGAAATAGTTTTATCTGATCATTTTTATAACTCATTTAAATCACAACAAATGCGTATATTAATTTTAGCTGCTTCAGACGTGTATTATTCAGCCTACAGAATGTTGTGTTATTGACCCGTCTGACCACAAGTTACTCACACACACACACACACACCAGATTCTTAGTCGGCTATGTGGGTGAAATGTCTTGCCTAAGGACACAACAACGAAACTTGGTCGATCCTTGATCCTCTGACCTTCAGGTCGGGGGAACCCTGCGCTAACCACTGAGCCACTGTTGCTTGAGGTTAATATGCTGATGGTTTTGGACATGCAAAAACATTGTTAGATAATAGACCTTGCAAATAAAAATAAACACAAAAAGAAAAAACATCACAGATCAGTTTCAGTATTTTCCATTTGTATATTTGTGAGATTTCTGATGCACCAAAAATGATTTACAAGAGGATTACTGTCTCCCCTTTGATAAAGAGAAGGCATCATCACATTTTAGAAACTGAAAACATCCTATTTGAATTGCTTTTTTGCTTCTAAATGCCTGCTCCAGAAGTAGTGATTTTCCCTTCAAATGCATTTTCACATCTCTGCTGATTGTGCTCAGGTTTCACTATCTCTCTCCCTAATCCCCCCCCTTCTTTCTCCCATGTGGATTAGGTGAAAGTGATGATGCGTATCTGCCCATCCCTGGAGGCCCCAGACTCCGGCTCAGAATCCCAGTCTTTTCTCAAAGTGGACAGCCGAAAGAAGCAGGTGACCCTCTACGACCCCGCGTCCAGCCCGCACTCCGGCTCCGCCCACAGGAGGTCCGCCACAGTCGCCGTCCCAAAGATATTCGCCTTCGATGCAGTTTTCACCCAGGACGCCTCACAAGTAAGCACCAAGTCTCAGTGATTCATATGTGTGTGGGTGTACCGCTGAATGGAAAATCAAAGCAAATCAAAATAATAGTTGTGTAGATAAGAAGAAGGTCCGTTTTTCGTGAGTCTTCTATTAGTTTACCAGGTCAGTATCTTCTAAAATGCTGATGCTTGAATGTGTTTTAGCCATTTTCTGATCTGTTATAATCTTGTTTCCTCATCACAAACATGACTGAAGCTTTATTTTGTTTCATTAACACATGTTTAACACTCAAACCCTGCATATTTACACTGTGTATTTAACAGAAAACACTCTGTTCCACCTTGTGATGTCAGACACCTTCACTAGAATAATTTGGATGGTTTCAGCCCTGGAATTGCCAATCGTTACTAAACCGCAAAGGTAGCTGTTAACCTGAAAACTGCTGCTTCATTACATCACAAGGTGGAACAGCGGAGCTTTAAAGAGACAACTAAGGCTATGTTTATGTAATGATGTTCTGAACAGAAGGCGTAAAAGTCGCGTTTCATCTTTTATTTTTATTCCGCATTTAGACAAGCGTTTTCGGGAGGAAATCTGCGTGCATATGGTGTCGCAAATATGTGTGGAATTCGATTGGGTATGCATGCCAGGCGGCTGGGTGGTGACGCTAGGTGGTGATGTATGTGACGTAAAGGCGTACGCGACGTGAGCAGATCTGACCAGAGTTTTGCATCTTGGGCAGTGAAGACGGAAACGATACGGCGGAGCGTATTCAACTTTTACACTTTGGAGATTGGTTTCAGATTTTTGTGTTTTTAAGCCCCAAAAATGCAGTCACCGTCTAAACAAAAGGTAAAAGATAAAATATTATGTTGTTTTTACCTGCAAGCTTTCTCGTGTAAACAGGCCCTGATAAAAAAGGATTAGTCAGGATTCATTAACACGTGTGAATGAAACAAAACACAACTCCAGATATGATTTGATGAAGTAACAGCATTCTAACATGGCTTTAAGCTCACAGAATTCAATTATGTGCAACATAGGACCTGTAATGTAATTTATACCTTTATGGGGTTTTTTTCTTTCTTTTTTTTTCTTTTTACAAAATTGTTCAACTCTTCGTGGGGGGATTTGCTTCTCAAGGGTACAGGGATGTCTTCTTCATGCTGGTTGCAGGGTGTGGCTGACAGGCTTAGTGGGAAAATGCCTGTCTTGGGTCAGGGGACACTCTTGCTTGTGTGTGTCCAACAGCTGGCCTCTTTTAAGCCCTGCGGGGAATGATTTGAATCCTCAGGAGTTATATGTAACCTCTCCTTTCATAGAGGGGCTATATCTAACCTCAAGCACCCCCGCGGAGATCTGAGGCAAGGGTCACACGTGTTTACTATAGTGGAGACAAGTTTGCCCTTTGCACCACACCAAAAAAACAACAAGTATTTTAATGGAATGGTCGTGTCACTCAATGCATCCTTCATTGAAAACCTGCATGAGTATTTCACGCCTCTCCCCCCGCTGGTGCAGTAAACTCTAAATAGCAAGCAGAGCAGAGGAAGCTGTCATCGCTAGACAAACGCAGTGTGGCATAGGGCTTTAAGTCTTTTGGTGTTTAGTTTATTAATTGGTCAATGGTGTCTTACTATAATCATTTTATTTAGATTAGAATAATTTATACTACAGACAGAAGAAGTGAGTGAGTACTTAAAATCAAATACTAATCAATATAAAAACTAGTATTGAAACTAGACACTCATTTGAGCAAGTGGGGCAGAAACCTTTCCTGAACTAGAATGATCCTGAGATATATCTAAACAAGTAAGACCATATAGACTATTATCCACAAACGGATCACTATGGAACCTGGGAAACTGAGTAATTACACAGATATATAAGGCCACATGATAAAATAAAAGAAAGTACAACGATTTAATGTTGAAAATTACTTAATATTGTCTAAATAAAGAGTGTTTGTTTATTATCATCGTGGTAGAATCTGTATTGAATATCGAGTCTCTTCGTTAGTATCAAAATTGAGTTTGATATGGGACAACAGTAGACATTATAAATAGTATAAATAAATAAATAGTAGGGATGTAATGGTACATGTATTCGTGCTGATCCATTTCGGTATGGGATGTTTGGTTCGGTGCAGGGCAGTGCACGAGTGAATTCACGCAATTTGTGTGTGTTTACATTCTGCCGCTACATGTGCAGCTACACAAAAGCTCGGCTCTTTAATATTCAGAAGAGAACTCATCTGTGTTTGGGGCGGCAGTATTTCCCACAGTGCTTTATAGTTAGGGCAGCCGCCTTGACAACAATTGCCCCCCACCTAGACTGCGTACCTCCGAACCTCCGAACCAGTCCTCACTTTCACCTTTCGCAAAATGGTTTTGCATTTTGTTCCCATACTGTACCAAAAATGAACCGAACTGTGACCTCAAAACCGAAGTACATACTGAACTGTGATTTTTGTGTACCACTATAAGCCCTAATAAATAGTTGTTTATGCATTAATCCCTATGCAGGTGGAGTGCAGTTTGGGTCAGATACATAGACATACATAATAGTTTTGAGAGCTTTTGCCACGCCCCGTTTTTAGTCAAGTAATTGATCGGCAGGAGAGGTCTTTAGTCAACCCCAGTGTAGCAGTGTGACCCATATACAGAGACCTTATATCATACCACCGGTGAAGTTTGGTCGCTGAGCTGATATCTCTGATCTAAACATTACCCGGTGCAGAAGTGGGGCCAAGCTGCTAGATTGTGCCGCTGGGACCGCACTGCTGGTGGCTAACTGTAGCAGCAGGCTGTTGTGCAGCTCTGGCCTTGTTTTGTGTGTGATGTATGGAGAAGGAGCCACCGCAGCACACAAGCCCTGCCCCAGAGGACCTATGGGGGAACAGATTGCAAAAAATGAACAGCGAATACACAAAAGCACACACGTTTACGCGCCTGCTGGGTTTTCATTCATTTTGGGGATGTTACGCTGACTTGAATTCATTTCCCAGAATCTGATCCTAACCTTAACCAAAGTCACATAACCTCACCTGTAACGTTTTTGACCCATATATGAACTTTAAACTGCTGCTGCTGTTGATCCAATAGAATTTACATAATAGGAACCTGATTATTGTCCCCTTAAAGGAGGCAGTTCCCTGTGACTTGAGTGCGTGTACATATTTTAGTCCCCACTCTGTGAAAAATACCCGCTCATACATACTAAGTAATGGAAAAGACCCATTCATTTATTTTCATTTCTTGAGCTTAATCTGTATTCATGAAAATGGCACTGACTTAGTAGAGACACCTGCCCACTTACGCCAGGTTGCCATTGTGTCCTTGGGCAAGAGAATTTACCCGCCAATTGCCTGTTGTGTTAGTATAAACTCATGCATAAATTTTTGACTGGCGCTGGCGACTTTGGGCTCGCAGTGGGGCACTTGGCAGGATATTCGTAGAGTCAATACCTAAAGACTAGGGCTGCACGATTCTGGGGAAATCATTATTATTATTATTTATTTAAAAGTATTCAGATTGTAATTAGACTTGCAATAATTGTTTGAAAGGTAGGATTCTGCTCAGAATGCGCAATGTAAACATCTCCAGCATTAACCAAAGGTGAGAGCAAGTTGTTGTTTTGCAAGTCTCAAGTAAGTCTCAAGTGTTTGACCTCAAGTCCGAGTCAAGTCCCAAGTCAATGACATGAAAGTCCAAGGGGCGTGTCGGTTCACTGGCTCATGAGTCCAAGTCAAGTCCAGATCATCTGCTTTGAGCTTCAAGTAATTTCAAGTCTTTAAACCAAAGTACCAAATAGAGCTTAGTGCGAATCATTACGGTCAGAACAGAAAGAATTCAGATTTAAAAGCACTTAACAAGAGTTATTTTGTCGTGTGTCTGCACTGAAATGGAAGGGTCATGTATGTAATTCCCTCTGTTTTACTGCATTGTACTGTATATTACTGTAGTACATTTGAGTATCACAATACTTCAGTCACATCCGAAGTAACAGACAGCAGTGGGAGGGACATGTTCCCTGTAAAAATCAGCACCACATTTATCACCTGTAAAGAGAAAAGTATTTTCTAAAAACATATATATATTTTTTAGAAGCATCAAGTCTTCTCAAGTCACAGGCCTCAAGTCCAAGTCGAGTCCCAAGTCTTAGTCCATTTTATCAAGTCAACTCTCAAGTCCTAAAAATAGTGACTCAAGTCTGACTCGAGTTCAGATCATGAATTGCAAATCCCCAACTCTGGCATTAACATTTCAGATTTGAGGGAAGACTGAAATATAAACTGATAAACTAAGACATGATTCCCACACATTTCAGAACATGTTTATATAATGACAATATAACAGTGGCAGTAGCTTGATGTGAAGGCTGGCGGTTTGAATCCCACTCTCAGCATAAATATCTTTAGTTTAGTTTAGTTTAGTTTCATTTCGTTTGTTTATTTAATGAGACAGCGACAGTGCACAATATACAGTAACCTTGACAGGAGAGATGCATTGTACCAGATTGTAGAGCCAGTGCTAATTTCCACCTGTAGTCTTTGGGCAGGTTGATGTTATAGGTCATAAAATCAAAGAAATACAAAGAAAATGTTTTTATAATGACCGGAGCATCATAACAATTCTGTATCTTCACTCACACCCAGTTCTCCAACATCTTAAAAACATCATCCTTATCAAAAGCATCATTGATTTCATTCACTCCAGAAAATCACACTCTCTCCAGACACTCATCAGTCCACATTATGGGCGCAGGTTTGGTTTGAAAGGAGCCACTGTTTCTCCAGGCTTGAGAATGTGCCGTAGTTTGTCTCTGTTGGTAACCTGTTCCACTGATGGACACCTGTGCGTGAACAGGCTGAGTTTCCAAATGCTGTCCTGCTGTCCACTGGTAGAGAGGTCAGATCCACTGGCGCGCAGTTTGGCGATGCGAATCCAACACCCACAGATAAATGCTGCTGTTTTGTCCTTGAGCAAAACGCTTAACCCCCCTCGCCTTCAGTGTCTGTGTACGTTTTTGTATGAATGAGTGTGTGAATGGGTGAGTGGTTTCTTGAAGTGCTTTGAGTGCCTTGAATAAAAAACATTGACCATTGACCATTGAAAATAAAACATGTAATAATATCAGTGGTACCAATAACCTATTTTAACATGTACTGGTCTCTTCTTCACCATTCGTACTTGCTCTTGAGTGATGCAACTCTTTGTCTCTCCCCCAGGCTGAGGTGTGCTCAGGAACAGTAGCCGAGGTCATCCAGTCGGTGGTGAACGGAGCGGACGGCTGTATCTTCTCCTTCGGCCAAGTCAAGCTCGGTAAGCCCCTCCACTGGCAACAGATTAAACCCCAGCCTTTGTTAGCTCAAGAAAATCCACATTCACATTGTTAGCTGCACTTGATGTTCACAAATGGCTTAGCAGTGCATTGGTGTGAGGAGAGGGAGGAGAGGGATGGGAGACAGGAGAGAAGGTTAGAGGAGGGGGAGAGGAGAAAAGTGCTGCATCAAGGCTTCAGGGTCCAGACTGTAATTAAAATCCCAGTAATTGGCCTGACTGGTGCGTATTGGACTGAAAGGCGAGTTTTAGCTAATGCTGCCTGCGATCCTCCATTGAAACATCGAAGTCTGGAATGGCTCCTTGGTTTCAAGTTCATTTTTAATTTAGAAAGGATTGGATATAGCAGTGAACCCATAAGACCTCTTTTATCTTGTTCACTCAGGGCAGCTAATGTTTTTAAAAGCCAAGATTCTTTCTTCTCCTCAGCTGGGGTCGACTTGGGACACAGTGTTATTTTTTTATAGTTCAACCACTTTTGCTACTCCTCAAATGTGCACAAACAGTATAATATTTAGTTAAAAATTGCTCTTTGTAACTTTTGTGGTAGATGCTGCACCACATAGACTGTATAAAGAAGTGGACTAAGGGAGTGTGTCACCCACAGCATTCGAGTTCCATATTAAAATTAATTTACAGACAAAATAGTGAAATAAAAACACCAGGATCATGTAGAGCAGGTCAATACAAACATTTTAAGACCAAAATAAGGAGAGTGTTACAGGTCAGATCCAGGAAGAGGCGACCCCTCTCACAGGAAAAATTTAAAATTTTCACTGTATTTTTGAGCATTAAACACCTGTGCTGGATTATATACAAGATAAGTTTAATGCCATACTGTGGAACATTTTAGGCAATTCCACTCTTTTATATCTCCATCTTAGATAATTATTCTTTACATTACTAGAAAGTGAAAAGTAATATATATATTTCCCTCCAGGCAAAACATATACCATGATCGGGAAGGACAGCTCCACCCAGAGCCTCGGCATCGTCCCCTGCGCCATCTCCTGGCTCTTCAAACTAATCAACGAGCGCAAGGAGAAGACCGGCACGCGCTTCTCCGTGAGGGTGTCGGCCGTGGAGATCTTCGGCAAAGACGAGGAGCTGAAGGACCTGCTATCAGAGGTGTCCACGGGCAGCCTCCAAGATGGACAGTCTCCTGGCATCCACCTGAAAGAAGATCCCATCTGTGGCACCCAGGTATTAACTTGTGTTCTGGCTTTCTAATGTATTGATCCAACTTCTGCTCTGATCGTTCACACTTCCTTTGTTCAAATATCATGGGAGTCCTCCTTTTCTCCTCCTACCTGTGAATCTAAATCCTAGCTGTAGCCGCCTGTGCTATCGACAGCTTTCTTCCTACCTGTGTATTGACTCCACTGTCAGCATCCTTCAGAATCTATTATCCCACTCCTTCACAATAGAGGAATTATGGGGGGATGGTGGAAGAGCTGTAGCTTAGAAGCCAGTCACAGGTGTTGTTGTCAGATGTTGTTTTTTTGGGATCAACAACATGGACTTCAAAGAACGCTATGAAGCTTCTCAAAACACGATAATTACTGTATCGACTTTGCATATATGAAAGCTTAAACAATATGTTTTGGGGCTCAGTATTTATTGTGTGTACATTTTTTTTTCAATAGTGGTGAGATTTTCAAAATGTTTTGCTGTGTAGAGCAGTGGTCCCCAAGCTTTTTTGAACCACGGACCAGTTTTATATCAGACAATATTTCGTGGACCGGGGGGGGTTGGGGAGTGGTTAGGGTGGTTAAGTCCTTGCTAAGTCCTGTTTTAGTCCTGTTTTTAGTCCTTGTTTTAGACCTGTTTTAGACCCTGTTTTAGACCTGGTTTATCTGGTTTAGACCTGGTTTAGTTCTGGTTTAGCTCTGGTTTAGACCTGTTTTAGACCATGTTTACTCCTGGTTTAGACGTGGTTTAGACTTGGTTTACCCCTGTTTTAGACCTGGTGCAGTCCTGTTTTATCCCTGGTTTAGACCTGGTTTAGTCCTGTTTTAGACCTATTTTAGACCCTGTTTTAGACCAGTTTTTAGACCTGTTTTAGACCTGGTGTAGTCCTGTTTTTGACTTGGTTTAGTCCTGTTTTAGACCTGTTTGTAGACATGTTTTAGACCTGGTTTAGTCCTGTTTTAGACCTGGTTAAGTCCTGGTTTAGACCTGGTTTAGTTTTGATTTAGTTCTGGTTTAGTGGCGTACATGAATGGGGGCGCTCCACGCAGTATATGGGAGGGGGGGTTCGCGCTTTCGCTTTTACCATAGTTAATTATTGGTTCATTCTGCTGTTGTCAAAAGTATAGAAAATCAAATATTAATCTAAACTAAAACTAAATACTCATTTGAGCAAGGATCGATACTAAAAACATCACATTCACTGGACAGAAATGAACCTCTCTTGAATAGCTTTAGAATGATCGTGAACTGTATCAGAAGAAGTATAAGACCACAGTGTAATAAAAAAGAAAGTTCTATTATTTAATGTTGAAAACGCATTGAATTGTCTAAAGAAAGAATAGTAATCAACAGTGAATATTGAATCTGTTCCTTTATATACTGAAAGGGTAGTATGACATTTTAAAACACTCGCAGCAGTATATATCATGCTTAAATTTTTTTTTTCTTATCTGTCGTCACTGATCAACACTCAGCAACATTGCCTATTCTCCGTTGTATTCCCTTTGCCCTCCCTGCCCATCACCCCTATCATGACTGACATCCACAATGAGCGCAGTGGCCCGGTCGCATGCCCCCCCATTACCTCTCCTAATCCTCCTCCCCGTGTGTGCATATCTGCTGTCGTAATTGCCCCCGAGACCCAATCTAATGGCCGAGAAATACGCCGCTCTGTCCAATTAACCGTCAACCCTCGCTCTACGCATGCTCCTCCTACGGCCTATAGCCTCTCATATCGCATTCTCAAAGGCGTGTGGAAGAGCTCTGTTCTGCTAACGTTAAGACGGATCAGTAGAGTAGCTAGAATTTTTAGTCAAGGAAGAGGTAAGGCTGTAGGTAGTTAGTTTTCTAGTCGATTCATAGGTACGTTGTGAATCCGTGTATCATTCCAAAAATAAGAAAACAAAAAAACAGCAATTTTCTTCATAATTTCTCCCCAAAACCAAAATGAAAAAACAGATAAAGATTCTTTTTTTTTTTAAGTTTTCGATTTTGTTTTTAAATGAATAATGGAAAAAACGGATAACAGACTGAACCAGGACTGAACCGTTTTCAGTCCTGGTCTGGTCCCGGTCTGGTCCTATTCTGGTCCTGGCCTTAGTCCCGGTCTGGTCCCGGTCTGGTCCTGATCTGCTCCCGGTCTCAGTTCCGGTCTCAGTCCTGGTCCTGGACTCATTCCTAGTCTGGTCCCGGTCTAAGTCCTGGTCTCAGTACCAGTCAAGTTCCTGTCTGGTCCCTGTCCTGATTCAGTCCTGGTTCAGTCCTGGTTCAGTCCATTACCTGTTTTTTCCATTTTTCATTTAAACACAAAATCAAAAACTGACAAAAATGTTGGTTTTAGAGACAAGTAATGAAAAAAAATAAATAAATAAAATAAAATAAATAAATAAATATAAATATATATATATATATATATATATATATATATATATATATATATATATATATATATATATATATATTTTTTTTTTTTTTTTTCTTACTTTACTTTGATTTTATTTTGAAAAAGGAATGAACGAATGATACACGGATTGTGGTGTCTTAGTTTACCCAAAATTTGTATCAGTCGATTAATAATTTTATTTACATTGTCTGGATTTATATGAGACAACAACAGCATAGAGAAGTAAAGTGAGTCAAGCTGAAGATTTAGTATTTTTTGGTATTTAAATTAAAAAAAAAAAAACATATTGTAACACCTGCTTGTTTCTATGGATATGTCATTGCTCTGCCTGGAATGTCCCACAGTGTGATATTAAACACCTCTACCGTACATTTATTCAATTACAGGGGTTTTTATAGCTCAAAAATACCTAGAAACTGTGAGTGGGTCGCCTCTTGACAGATCTGACCTGTAAATTGGGTCTAGTTTGGTCTCCATGAAGATAGAAAGGTTTAATAGCACTGTGAAACATTCCAGGGAAAGCAGTAACATCTCCATGGATTAAAGCATTACTTGTAGATGGACCCTGCATCGGAAAAGCTCCACAATGCACCTTTAAAGTCTTTTTTTTTTTTTTTTGTTTCCCTGTGTTTTTCCTGCTTAGATAGTTGTTTTCGCATGAACTCCCGTGCAGGTGTAGTCTTGTGAGTGCAGTTTGGGTCAGGTACATAAAGATAATAGTTTTGAGAGTTTTTGCCACGCCCTCTTTTTAGTCAACTAATCGATCAACAGCTTTGTTACTGTAAAATCTGAAACTCAATAGACGTAAAAGCAGTGATCCCATAATTACCTGCAATATAACTAATTAATTAAAAAGTATTTGACTGAAGTGCTTTGGGGAAGATACTAATGCAGCTCTGATTTGCTGTTTGGACAGGGTGTTTATCTTTGTTTTTGTATAGATGAAATATGATAGACCAGGCAAGACTATTATAGAGCACAATTCCAAGTAATAGTCAGTAATCCAAAGTGGTTTCCGGGACAAAAAAGGCACATTAAAATACAAACAAAAAAGTCAATAAAAACATCAATAGTCATTATCATATTATTTTAAAAGAGAAGAGTGTAGAGGCTTGTAGTTATCACAGGCACAGCTAAATGAACTATTCTGAGCTTAGATTTTATCTTTGTCTCACGTTTTCAGGAAGACTGTTATACATTTTACAAGAATTTTCCAAATTTTTGCCATTCTTGAGTAACCCTTTATTATTGGTCTGTCAACATCTCAAAGGCAAAAATGCTTTGTTCCACATTGTAATGTCATGAAGCGGTAGTTTTCAAGTTAACTACATTTTACTATTCTTACGCAATTCCAGATCTAAAATTATCCAACTGATTCTAGTGTATGGTGTATGTATGTAAGGTATATGCTATTTAAAAACACAGTGGAGCACTTCCTGTATTACCACATGACAGTATTTTCAGTTTGAGAGCAGAACTCAGCCTAGATATGCAGGGTTTGTGTGTTTCAACAAGTGAATGAAACAAAACAAAACTCCAGGGATGTATTTGATGACTAAACATTATAACTTAAATCAGAAAATAGAAGAATATAGACCTTGAATCAGCCTCTCAGACTGATACACGTGAGTCAGTGTCATTCATAACAACTTAAATCTTGACCCTGACTCTGCCCCACCATCTCCTCCTCTCCACAGCTGCAGAACCAGAGTGAACTGCGAGCCCCCACAGCCGAGAAAGCCGCCTTCTTCCTGGACGCCGCCATCTCCGCCCGAAGCACAACGCGGCCCGATGCGGACGAGGACGACCGCCGAAACTCGCACATGCTGTTCACTCTGCACGTTTACCAGTACCGCATGGAGAAGAGTGGCAAAGGAGGAAGTAAGGGTCAATATTACTTTTATTACTCTTTTTACACTATAGATGATAAGATACACTGCACTTTTCATTACACAACAAACACGGTAGTGACTTTGCAGGTTAAAATGTAAATATCTCATTCATCAATAGTATGGGGGTGGAATTTTGAAATTTTTTTTTACAAGATTTGCTATTTATGACTTCAAACCAAGATGTACGTGTAGGTGTGCATATTTTAAACTCGTCCTGTAGCATTGCCATTTGAGAGACTGAAATATGAACTGCCAAACTAACAAGAATGTACATGTTTCATAATAGACTAGACTACAGGCCAATTTTACCCATTCAAAAGATCTAAGATTTAGTTTTGAATTGCTAATCACCATGGCAACAGTTCTAATTTTTCATCATTCTGAAACCCATTGATATGTTTTGCAAAAGGCATTGTATTAATAGGAATAACTGCAGCCTTTGGTGTTAAAATTACCCATTTGATTGCAAGTAAATGACCCATATTACACTATTTTCCGGTCTGTTGTAATGTTGTTTCCTCATCAAAAACATATCTGGATTTGTGTTTTGTTTGTTTTTTTCATTAACACACTTAATAAAGGATTACTCAAACGTGTGAATGAAACAACCCACGACTCCAGGTATGTTTGTGATGAGATAACAACATTATAGCAT